>NC_069136.1:17840714-18033214 GCF_026914265.1 Mya arenaria
TGCTTTACCTGCCTTTATGTGACCGTATATACGCCTTTGCTACACCACCTTTTATGTGACCGTATATACGCCTTTGCTATACCACCTTTCAAGTGACCGTTATACGCCTTTGCTTTACCTGCCTTTATGTGACCGTATATACGCCTCGTTCATCACTTTTCAAGTGAAAGTATGTATGCCTTACACCTCCCTTAATGTAACTGTCTTTACGCTTTTCTTATACCACTATTCATGTGACTGTATATACTATGGATGGCAACGAGTAGTAAAATTGGTACTAGAGTACTCGGACAATCTTCCCATCGAGTACTCAGCTACTCGATTACTCGGATAACATGAATTGGTTTTCGGGAATGATAAGTTCGTGTATACATATATCATTCATGTACTTCGTGCGTTGGTCGTAATATTGGTCATTTAAATCTTTAAATAAGACTGTCACTATATACCTTAACAGAAAAAAATCTGATTCGTCTGTAAATAGTGTTTTTGGTGAAATTCATAAAAAGGTTTGTTTTTTCCAAAACTCGAGGAGTGATTTGGTATTCGTTGCCATCCCTAGTATATACGACTTTGCTACACCATCTTTCAAGAGGCCATATATATATGTCTCGGCAATACCACGTTATGTGACTATATACAGCTTTGCTATATAACCTTTTATGTGACTATATACGCCTTCTACACCACCTTTCAAGTGACAGTATGTATGCCTTTGTTACACCTCCCTTTATATGACTGATATACGCCTTCGCTACACAACCCTTCAAGTGATCGTATTTGGGGACGCCTTTTACGCCATTGCTATACCACCTTTCATGTCACCGTACATATATGTATGCCTTTGCTACACCACTTTTTATGTGACCGTATAAACGCCTTTGCTACACCTCTTTTTAAGTACCGTATATATGCCTTTGCTACACCACCTTTCAAGTGACCGTATATAGGCCATTGCTACACCACCTTTCATGTGACCATATATACGCCTTTGTCACACCACCTTTTATGTGACTAGGCATTTGCTACACCACCTTTTATGTGACCGTATATACGCCTTTGCTATACCCCCTTTCCTATGACCGTATATATGCCTTTGCTACACCACCTTTCATGTGACCATATATATGCCTTTGCTGCACCACCTTTCATATGACCGTATATACGCCTTTGCTATACCCCCTTTCCTATGACCGTATATATGCCTTTGCTACACCACCTTTCATGTGACCATATATATGCCTTTGCTACACCACCTTTCATGTGACCGTATATACGCCTTTGCTACACCACCTTTTATGTGACCGTATATACGCCTTTGCTACACCACCTTTTATGTGACCGTATATACGCCTTTGCTACACCACCTTTTATGTGACCGTATATACGCCTTTGCTACACCACCTTTTATGTGACCGTATATACGCCTTTGCTACACCACCTTTTATGTGACCGTACATACGCCTTTGCTACACCACCTTTTATGTGACCGTATATACGCCTTGGCTACACCACCTTTTATGTGACCGTATATACGCCTTTGCTACACCACCTTTTATGTGACCGTATATACGCCTTTGCTACACCACCTTTCATGTGACCGTATATACGCCTTTGCTACACCACCTTTTATGTGACCGTATATACGCCTTTGCTACACCACCTTTTATGTGACCGTATATACGCCTTTGCTACACCACCTTTTATGTGACCGTATATACGCCTCTCCTGCACCACCTTTTATGTGACCGTATATACGCCTTTGCTACACCACCTTTTATGTGACCGTATATACGCCTTTGCTACACCACCTTTTATGTGACCGTATATACGCCTTTGCTACACCACCTTTTATGTGACCGTACATGCGCCTTTGCTACACCACCTTTTATGTGACCGTATATACGCCTTTGCTTTACCCCCTTTCCTATGACCGTATATATGCCTTTGCTACACCACCTTTCATGTGACCATATATATGCCTTTGCTGCACCACCTTTCCTGTGACCGTATATATGCCTTTGCTACACCACCTTTCATGTGACCATATATATGCCTTTGCTTTACCCCCTTTCCTATGACCGTATATATGCCTTTGCTACACCACCTTTCATGTGACCATATATATGCCTTTGCTGCACCACCTTTCCTGTGACAGTATATACGCCTTTGCTTTACCCCCTTTCCTATGACCGTATATATGCCTTTGCTACACCACCTTTCATGTGACCATATATATGCCTTTGCTGCACCACCTTTCCTGTGACAGTATATACGCCTTTGCTTTACCCCCTTTCCTATGACCGTATATATGCCTTTGCTACACCACCTTTCATGTGACCATATATATGCCTTTGCTGCACCACCTTTCATGTGACCGTATATACGCCATTGCTACACCACCTTAGTGTGACCGTACATGCGCGTTTGCTACACCCCCTTTTCTGTGACCGAAAATATGCCTTTGCTACACCACCTTTTATGTAAACGTATATACGCCATCACTACCACCTTTTATGTGACTACATATGCCTTTGCTGCACTACTTTATGTGACCGTGTATTGCCTTTGCTACACCACCTTTTATGTGACTATATACGCCTTTGCTAAACCACCTTTCATGTTTCAGTATATACGCCTTTGCTGCACCACCTTTCATGTTTCAGTATATTCGCCTTTGCTACACCACCTTTTATATGACCGTGTATTCGCCTTTGCTACACCACATTTTATGTGAACGTATATACGCCATTGCTACACCACCTGTTATGTGAACGTATATACGCCTTTCCTACACCCCCTTTTCTTTGACCGTACATGCGCGTTTGCTACACACCTTTCAAGTGAACGTATGTATGCCTTTGCGACACCACCCTTTATGTGACCGTATATACCCCATGGCTACACGCTTTGCTACACCACTTGATGTGACCATAAATACACTTATTCTCCATCACCTTCCATGTGACCGTTTTACGCCTTTGCTACACCTACCTTTTTGTGACAAAATACACGCCTTTGCTACACCACCTTTCAAGTGACCATATGAATGCCTTGGCTAGACCTCCCTTTATGTAAATGTCTTTATGCCTTTCCTATACCACCCTTCATGTGACTGTATATACTTGGGATGGCAACGAGTAGTAAAATTGGTACTAGAGTACTCGGACAATCTTCCGATCGAGTACTCGATTACTCGGATAACTTCAATTGGTTTTTGGGAAAGACAAGTTCGTGTATACATGTACTTCGTGCGTTGGTCGTAATATTGGTCATTTACATCTTTAAATAAAGACTGTCATTATGTACCTTAACAGAAAAAATCAATAAGAAAACAAATAATGTTCCATGCTTTTAATTTGGCCTTTTCATTGCATTTTATACATCCATATTAAATGTACTAAAATATAAATGGAAAGTAAAATTAGGATCACATTCGAACGTCTAGATGATCGAGACTACACTCAATAATGAACAAAATTCAGAATTTCAATGAAGAAAATTATTTATAAATTTGTTTAGTGTTGTTTACGCTATGAAATAATATTTAAACTGACCGTTTCCATACTGAAATATTGTTGTTTACCTCATTCATATCCATAATTCCTGAATTAAGATATCCACCAATCAATTGTGATAATCATTGCAAACAAAACGCCCATTCAAGAATCATTGCTCTTTTCTTTTTCGCTCGTCAACGTCCATTGTTTGGTGAACTCTCTAATTGGTAAACAATACAATTGTGTAGGAGATTTACCGATATCGAAACTTCGCTAATTGACACCAGTGCCATTTGCAAATTAGGGCCCTTTATTGCAACCCTCACAACTAGTTAATTAGTACAATTAATTTATTAGGGTCAATTGTGTCCACAGCGGGTATTAGAGGGATCGTAAATTGTCTTCTTGGAAACGCGCCCGATCTGATTCTTACGTCTGTAAATCATGTATTTGATGAAATTCATAAAAAAAATATTTTTTTGTTTCGAATACTCTAGGAGTGATTTGGTACTCGGGTGATTGATCGAGAACTCGGGTACTCGTTGCCATCGCTAGTTTAAACGCCTTTGCTACACCATCTTTCAAGTGACCATATACATTGTATATGCCTTTGCTACACCACGTTATGTGACCGTATATACAGCTTTGCTACATAACCTTTTACGTGACCGTGTATACCTTTTGCTATACCACCCTTATTGTGTCCGTATATACGCCTTTGCTACATCTCCCTTTATGTAACTGTATATACGCCTTTGCTACACCGACATTTATATGACTGATATACTAGTATGCCTTTCCTACAACACCTTTTATGTGACGCTTTTACACCATTGCTACACCACCTTTCTTGTGACCGTATATACACCTTTGCTACACCACCTTGTGACCGTATATACACCTTTGCTACACCACCTTTCTTGTGACCGTATATACACCTTTGCTACACCACCTTTCTTGTGACCGTATATACGCCTTTGCAACACCACTTTTTTATGTGACCGTCAATACACCTTAGCTACACCTCCTTTTAAGTACCGTATATACGCCATTTTATACTGTTTTCAAGTCACATGGGATGATGTCACCATTTATGTGTGCTCTCATAAACAAATCATCTACATAGTTGTAAAACGACCTATACACCTTTTCGCTTCACTATTTTCAGGTTAGCCTGGGTTACCTTCCCTTACCATTTCATTATCGGTATGTTTATTCAGTACTCTTGTTGTGCAGAGTACGCTGGGTACCAGACAATTTTCAGATTACCTCAAGTAGAACTTGGCTACATAAGTTTTATGTGACCTCAAATGCACCATTTTCGCGTGACTTCATACACCTTTGTTCTACCATTTTCATTTTAACTACTATATTTTCAAGTGAGGTTATACACCCTAGCTACACATATACGACTGCTATATCATTTATAGCGACCTTTAATAAACAATTTTCAAGACGGCTCGTATAGACTTTGCAAGACCAGTTTCACATGTAAGTATACACCTTGACCAGAATATTTTCAAATAAAGTCTCGTATATGCCTTTGCTACACCATTTTCACGTGAACTCGTGGACTAACAAAAGACAATGACTGTAAATAGCTGAAATACTGTTATTGTTCATATACATAGCACGTCCTCTCATTGTGCTTGACCATTGTTTGAAGCCATCAAGTAGTTTCCAAGTTGATCCCCGGACAAGAACACTTCACAAAGGGCAATAACTCTGAAACTCTGCAATTTGCTAAAATAGAGCTATGATTCTTGTTTACTGCACTTCCCTCCTTTGTGTTCCACCACTGTATGAATTTTCAATAAATTTCATCCAGTAGTTTTCAATATTTTGTCTGGACAAGTTTGAAAACAAACAACACAAAGAAGGACAATAACTGTAATTTGCTGTAATAGCGTTATTGTTCTTGTACACTGCACTTCCTCTCATTGTCCTTTCCCGTTGAATGAAGTTTTATAAAATTCCATCAAGTAGTACTCCAGTCATGAAAAACCGTTAAAAACACAAGTTGCCCTTGTAAAAACTTCAACCAAACTTAAGTCGATCAAGGGCTAAAACTGTGTTCACAAGCCTTCGAGTAGCTTTGAGAAATGTCAACGTCTTGATAACAAGAGTGAATACTTTGTTGTAAAACTTCCCAATTGTTGCAAAATAGGAAAGTTGAAACAAATTAAAGATTTAGAATAATTAATTTATTTATAAATGCTATTCGCATGATAGGTAGCATTTTATGAACTAGTAGCATTCAATGTATATTATAGTATGATAAGTATAAACAGGAGCTGTCACAGTATTTGACAGTATTTGACGAATGCCCCCGAATGTGACATTGACCTACGAACAAGGTCAGTACATGAAAAGTTGATCTTGCCTTTACGTGTCAAATACATATGGCAAGTTATTTTAAATTGCCTCTGAACATAAAAAAATACCACCCATACTTGACAACCTACACTGTTATGTCCTTATATTCAGAATTCCCTTGTAAATAAACACGTGTATCTTTCACCTTAGAGGTAGGGACACGGGTCTTGCACACGACACGTCGTCTTCGTATGTGGAACACATGTAGCAAGTTATTTTAAAATCTGTCCATACAAGAGAAAGTTACAGCCCGGACACGACAACCTATACCCTATGTCCTTGTATGCAGCACTCCATTGTGAATAAACACTAAGTGTGACCTTGACCTTTGAGGTAGGGACACGGGTCTTGCACGCGACACGTCGTCTTGGTATGCAGAACACATGTGGCAAGTTATTTTAAAATCTGTCCATACAAGGGAAAGTTACAGCCCGGACACGACAACTTATACTCTATGTCCTTATATGCAGCACTCCATTGTGAATAAACGCTATGTGTGACCTTGACCTTTGAGGCAGAGACACGGGTCTTGCACGCGACACGTCGTCTTGGTATGTGGAACACATGTGGCAAGTTATTTTAAAATCTGTCCATACAAGAGAAAGTTACCGCCCAGACACGACAACCTATACTCTATGTCCTGACTTTGAGGTAGGGACACGGGTCTTGCACGCGACACGTCGTCTTGGTATGTGGAACACATTTGGCAAGTTATTTTAAAATCTGTCCATACAAGGGAAAGTTACAGCCTGGACACGACAACCTATACTCTATGTCCTTATATGCAGCACTCCATTGTAAATAAGCACTAAGTGTGACCTTGACCTTTGAGGTAGGGACACGGGTCTTGCACGCGACACGTCGTCTTGGTATGTGGAACACATTTGGCAAGTTATTTTAAAATCTGTCCATACAAGGGAAAGTTACAGCCTGGACACGACAACCTATACTCTATGTCCTTATATGCAGCACTCCATTGTAAATAAGCACTAAGTGTGACCTTGACCTTTGAGGTAGGGACACGGGTCTTGCACGCGACACGTTGTCTTGGTATGTGGAACACATGTGGCAAGTTATTTAAATATCTGTCCATACAAGAGAAAGTTACAGCCCGGACACGACAACCTATACTCTATGTCCTTATATGCAGCACTCCATTGTGAATAAACACTAAGTGTGACTTTGACCTTTGAGGTAGGGACACGGGTTTTGCACGCGACACGTCGTCTTGGTATGTGGAACACATTTGGCAAGTTATTTTAAAATCTGTCAATACAAAGGAAAGTTACAGCCAGGACACGACAACCTATACTCTATGTCCTTATATGCAGCACTCCATTGTGAATAAACACTAAGTGTGACCTTGGCCTTTGAGGTAGGGACACGGGTCTTGCAGGCGACACGTCGTCTTGGTATGTGGAACACATGTGGCAAGTTATTTTAAAATCTGTCCATACAAGGGAAAGTTACAGCCCGGACACGACAACCTATACTATGTCCTTGTATGCAGCACTCCATTGTGAATAAACACTAAGTGTGATCTTGACCTTTGAGGTAGGGACACGGGTCTTGCACGCGACACGTCGTCTTGGTATGTGGTACACATGTGGCAAGTTATTTTAAAATCTGTCCATACAAGAGAAAGTTACAGCAGCACTCCATTGTGAATAAACACTAAGTGTGACCTTGACCTTTGAGGTAGGGACACGAGTCTTGCACACCACATGTCGTCTTGGTATGTGGAACACATGTGGCAAGTTATTTTAAAATCTGTCCATACAAGGGAAAGTTACATAGACGGACGGACGGACAGACAGACGGACGGTGCGATTTTAATATGCCCACCTTCGGGGGCATAAAAATTAAAGATTTAGAATAATTTATTTATAAATGCTATTCGTATGATAGGTAGCATTTTATGAACTAGTAGCATTCAATGTATATTGTAGTATGATAAGTATAAAAAATTAAAGATTTAGAATAATTAATTTATTTATAAATGTTTTTCGTATGATAGGTAGCATTTTATGAACTAGTAGCATTCAATGTATATTATGGTATGATAAGTATAATGTATCACTTAATGTGTATTAATGGAACATGATATATCTGTAAGATAAGTAGCACTTTATGTCTAGAAATAGAACATGATATATTTTTATGATAAGTAGCACATTATGTCAATTCAACTGAACGTAAAATATCTGTATGAAAAGTAGCATTGAATATCTATTATGTATCATAAATATAATGCATCAATGGAACATGATATATCGATATGATCAGTAGCCCTTAATGAGTATTGATAGAAATATTATATCTGTATGATTAGTAGCACTTAATGTATCTTTGTGAGAGGTAGCATTTAATGTATATGTGGACAGTGATGGGTCTGTAAAATTAAACTCTGAACACAGACTGTAAGTTTCACATACTTTTACAGAACCAGAGTTTTTGTTAATATAACAATTATTTTCATTTATTTTCTCGCCTTATTTTGCAAAAAAAAATTAAACTTAATGAAATGATTTAAATGACAGCACCGCAGAACAAATGCCAAAGGCTCATCCAATTTGTTTTCGAAAAGGGGCACAACTGGACAATTATTGAAGTCAAGAGTTATGGGCCTTGCTTTATGTCTCTGGCAACATGTGTACCAAATTTCATGTGATTTTTAAGTTATGGCTGAGATTTTTGCCTTCCGGCTTTGTTTCGTTCAGTCTATTTATATTAATGATAAATTGATATATATGACTGTCAGAGGTTTTTGCCATTTATTTTGGTCAGAAAGGGGCATTAATCTACAGATATTACAGTCAGAAATCATGTGGGTATTTTCACTGGCGGCATGTGTACCATGTTTCATTTGAACTGTTTTTGAGTTAAAGACAAGGTTCAAGTTTTGCTTGAAGCTGACAATGACCTCAAAGCTATCACAATACAATGACTATTTCTTTGAAGAAAAGACAAGCATCAGTATCACTCAAAAGTCTAATTTTAATATAAATCTACAGCTTTTTTGTGTCCATTTTGGCAAGCCATTTGTAAGATAAGTCTCTTCAAATTGGACAGGCCCAACTTTCAGTCTTAGTTTGACCATTTTAAATCAACAGATTGCATTATATTAAAAAAACATGTATTCAATTGGCCTAACATGAAAAACTTAAGTGTCAGTTCCAAGGTCCATAAATACATATATTTGCCAATCGTTTTAAATATTTAATAATTAAGGGGAAAAAGCTTGGTTTTACAGTATGTATAACACACAATAATAATGGGATTCAAACAAAGATTCACATATTAATTAATATGTTTCACAAAGCAGTTTCACAAAGCAACATAGACTTCCTTTGCAACATGTTTCAGTTTACATGTTAACAAATTCTTGAAGCCTTTGCCATTGGCAATTCATGGCAATTAAGTCAATTATCACAGCTGTTGTCATAGACACAAATTCCTTTCTCCTGGCACCAAATACTGTCTGGCTGTTCGAGACTTGATCTCAGATTTATCAGGTGTATCTGTCTGCCCGACGTCTTCGTAAGTCATCCAAGTCTGGATACAACCTCTCCTCACCATTTGGTCCTGAAATCAAAGAGAGGCATAGAATGCTGGAGTCTGGTTCAATCAAGATCTTATTCGTCAGTTGTAATTCTCTTAAGAGTTATTACAATTTCTTTACATCAAATATTAAAACATATTGGTAGTACGGACCATACTCAGAAAAGTGTACTGCCCATTAAGTGAGTTAAAGCTGCACTCTCACAGATTTACCATTTTTACTTTTTATTTTTTGTCTTGGAAGAGCTAATTTTTGCATACATATCTGCAAACCATTGATATAAGACTGCTGACAAAAAATCAGATCGTAGATTTTCATATTTCCGTTCGAAAATTAATGTTATATGGTCTAAACCGTTACTAACGGTTTAAGAAAAATGCATAAAAGATTAATGTTTGAACTGAAATATAAAAATCTGCGATCTAAGTTTTTGTCAGGAGTCTTATTTAACTGGTTTCCATGATTTTCGCAAAAATTGGCTCGTTCCAAGACAAAAAATTAAAAAGTTGTCAACATGTTCAATCTGTGAGAGTGCAGCTTTAAAGTTCAGAAAAATAAGAAAGCAAATTGCTTCTTAAAAGTAAATTTATAGCTACTGTGTTACTTATTAATTTGCGTGCTCATATGGGTTACAAACAGATACATTATTCAAATAATTATTCCACATTAAAATTGTATTTAATTATTGTGTGTTCTTAATGTCGGTAAAGACTTAAATAAAAAGATGTTGATACTGCCTTGTTCAAGAATCATTGTAGTATTTATTAAAATCGGTCGATATGTACATCAGTATTATTTGTTTGTCAAATGAAAGAGAGATAATAAAATTTGTTTGCACACACATACACACAGAAAACTAGAAATGCTATTATGAAATATTGCGATTATGTTTCAACCAAAATGTAGGACATAAATATCATACTAGGATCCTCGGAGTGTATGAAACATACCACTTGCATATTTTCATGTATTTTTCAATATTTAAGTTTAAGTTGGATTTCCTCTTTTTTATAGTATATCTAGTATGTGTTTCTGTAATTGTATATCTTTTTATGTTAATTCTTATGAACCGGTACTTAAAAGTACAATAACTCCGATGCAGAGAATAAACATATTCATTAGGCATAATTTGACTTATTCAAGAACCAACAGTAGCTGTACATGTGTATCAATAAAACATGCTTATCGGTTTGTCATGTACTTTGTCATGTACTTAATAAAAGAAAGTTGCTAATCTGTGGCACATGTCCGCTGTATAATGACAGACATAAATGTTTATTGGCTTTAAAGTGTTCAGCACATTTTTAAAGGCAATGTTTAAACTCACTAAAATTTTCTTGCTGACTCTGCCGTGTGGCCCGTCTGATCTGCTCTTCTTCACTCAGTCCACCTGTATAATCCTCATACATTCTCTCTGATCCACGGCCTGCAGTAAAACAAAGCCAAATGCATGATGGAACTCTCAAAAAAGGCCGGCAGACTGTCAATTTATAAAATCCAACCAAGTAAAGAAGGATTTGGACCAGACAAAACATGACTGATGGATGTAATGATGAACATGATTCCTATATAGCTCCCACTTTACTTCATGAAGCAGGGTATAATAATGTTTTCATACACTATCAATCAATGGCTAAGCATTGAATTTACTTTGATGTCCATGCCACTTATAAATTATTATTCCCTGGTAGAAATTATAACCTTTGCTAAGATTTAAATACACCTAGCATTTAACATGACATATAAATTATAATTACAATGAATTATATGAATTACAAACAATTTCATGAGAATAATGATTGACAATTCTACCATTAAACAAGAACCAATCAATAGCCATTCTCTTTAATACACACCTAAGCACAATGCAATACATTTCGATAGAGGTAAATACTACATTGTGATTAAACCCTTTTTATTTTATTTAGATTGAGAGAGCTATCACTCAATATTAACAAGAGCAGCACAGATGAATTCTAATGCCTGTATGTTTTTTTCAGCCAATCATGGGAATAATTCGAAAGCAGAGTTCTCCACAATACACACACATATAAAGTTAAAAGATTGTCTCCCTGTCAAGAGTTCTGGACCACGCTACACATGGGCTCTGGGTACATGATTGTACTTAGTTTCATTTAGAAAAGTTGAAGCATTTTTTAGTAATGGCCTAGTTTTTTACCCAACATGCACCAATTTGAAACTCATTAAAGCAAAATTCCAACCCCAAGTTTCAGACTGACTGTTGCAGCTAGATGAGAGCAAAATAAGGAGATTCAAAAGCTTGCCTGTTTCTTTTTGTAAAACGATGAACATAACTAGATGTTCAATGAATGGGCTTATAAAATTAATAAATATTATAAGTCATAGTTATAGGACTATTTACACTTGAGCTTATGCACCAGTCCATTGTAACCACAGCCCCCCCAGGTCCGGAGAATAGCAGGGAGTTTGACTTTCAGTCCAGCCAAGCCTGTGTAAAATTCACCCCCTACGGGAACAAACTGTTGGTCAAATCCCTGCTCCCCAGGGACCTTAGGTAAAACCCATTCTCCGCTATATTTGGCGCAAAGACAAAACCACCGCATTCACCCGGCACCGTTGGGCCACCTGGAAGGTAAAAACACGGCCCATTTCCCGGGCTATCCCTGGTATACCCCGGGGGGGGGGGGGGGGGGGGGGGGGGGGGGGGGGGGGGCATGGTTACAATTGACTGTGGCATTACCATGACTGGTAACATGTGTTCAAAGTTTGATACAAGAGGACTTTGATTTATGGCCAAGGTTAAATGGCTAGTATTCCGTCGCCAAAGACAACAATGAAGACAAAACTATGCTGATCATTTGAATAGACTAGCTTATCAAGAGAGACACAATGCAAATGTACTTGTCTGCTGTTTTTTTCCGGTGTCAACCAAGTGATGAGGAAAACACCGACAACACACCAAGGCTTTAACAATACTTGACAAAAAAAGAACACAAAGCTTAAAAACAAACGATGATAATGCACAGAAGGCATCTACATGTAGATTAATATCAATACTCAACATAAACATCATGACTGGGTGCTAAAAATGTTACAAAAAATATAATGGACATACCTGTTGTATAACCCCGACCAGTTGGCTGTCTGTTTGTTGTACCTTGAGTATATGTATAAGATGGCTCTGAAACATGAAAAACAAGATTTCACAGATAGTGAAGATCCAGACTGGTTTCATGACACATCTCATTCAGAGCATACTGTATTGAAACTTATACTTGATAAGTTGCTTAACAAAGGATTATTGTTCAGAACTTAGTTCAAGTTGGCAATGTTATTAGCATCATCAGTGTTAACTTGTAAAATTGATGATGTGCTAATATATTTAAATAGAACAAGCAGTATCAATGTAATTTTCAGAGTAGAAAATTCAGAAAGCTTTAACAATGATTACATTAACAACATCATCACTTTTAACATAGTTTTCACCAGAAGGCCCATGGTTATTAAAGTTCTGTATAAAATGCAAATATATTTAGATAACGACAAAGCAGAGAAAATGCTGAATAAGCATTATCCAAAAAGATGGAAGAATGAGGCTTTGGAAAATTTCATTAATTTTCAACAAGTAAAAAAATGTTGAGCTTGTGATGAAAGCTCCATTTTGAGAGGCCTTATAAGAAAGTTCCCATGGTAACCTAAAACCCCATCGTTGAGAGGCGGACTCCTAAACCATTAGACCCCTTTACCCCGTAACAACACAAAAATTTAATAATATTTATTACTGGCAACACTGTTGAAAATCGACCATTAGTGAAAACGATAATCTATTTTAAACTTAGGAAATAAATAAGTTAATCCAGTTCCCAGAATAAGACAAATTGAGTTTCCACTAATTATTTTTAATTCATTATGTGTCCATTTCAAATTATTTGCCTATTCTGCTTTTTCTTATGCATTTTGTTACTCGTCTATTCTTAAAACATATGCTTTTTCTATGATATTAATTGTGTACTTATCTCAACTCAGACAGTGTGGGTTCAAACCCATCATGGAATTTTCTCATGGCCTCTCAAAATGGATGTCCCCAGAACTGACTGTAAACAGTTCTCTTTAATATTGAGGCGAAATAATTTAGTATAAACTAAGACTACAACATTTATATTTACCTGGTGACATAAAACCATCCATGATCATCTTCAAAGGACCTTTAATGTACAAAACTCCAACCAAAATCCCAGCCAAGTGACCTAAAACAGCAATATAAAACTGATAGAAAGTATGTGGATACTTACTTCTTATGTTTGAAATATTAAAATGAATCTAAAGATGCTCTTTTCATACGGCTCCTGATCCAAATCGCTGCATTCAACATATAAGGCAAGTCTTTGCCAGTAGTAAATATAATAATTTAATAATGTGTTTGCCAAACTTGTCCTAAATCCTACATTTAGACAAGCCGGCTGTTAAAAATTTAAAAGAGCTTCACAACGAGAATATGAACACTGTTTTTATTCCAATTGAACAAGGGGCAAAACTCAACAATAGTAAAGCCTGAGTTATGTACCTTGCTACACGTGCTCATTTTCTCCTGCAACATGTGTTCAAAGTTTCATACAAATATTTTGAACATAATTGAGTTCTGATCAATTTTAAAGGGTCTTCATGACAACAGGAGGTTGAGGACAACAAAATCAAGGTTATGACAAATCTTGATCTATTTCCTAGAAAAACAGATTATCAAAAGCAAGATTTTGGATAGAAATGTGAACATGGCTATGACAAAATCTTGACCCTTTTCCTTAAAATAGATATAAGAACTAAAAATGCAAGAATGAGGACTTGCTGGAAAAAATTCTAATAAATTCTATAAAAAATGTTAACTGCTATCGTTACCTGTAAATGAGGCATTGGGGTAGATGATCTGTATAAGCCCTAGTTCGAGCCAGTAGATGTAGCGGGATGGCACGGGTATAAATCCCAGGGCGTAGTGGAGCCCGCGGGGCGAGTAGTGAACGGTCAGAACCTTCAAGGCAAATATCACACCTGCACAGGGAAGAAATTAAGTGAAGATGTTTCACAAATTGTAACTATATACATTAAATCAGAGAGTAGTCATTATGAAATAAAGAGCTTGAAAAATCTAAAAAAAAAATCATTTTGATGAAGGTACTATCTTAAATCGACAGTGCCTATGTAATACTAGTATTATATTGTATTTCAAATATTATTTTTATTCAATTTCAACATTTGAGTCTTTAAAGCATTGTTTTGGAAACAGTTACGACCATGGCGTGCCAAAAAAGAAACTTTTAAAATAATTTTTAAAGTACAGCTACAATTAACTTTTTACATCCTATTTAGGCACATATATACATGTATATATTATAAAAATGAAAATTGTTTGCTTCAGTGTAAAATCGCAATATATTTCACTTCGTGTACACCAAAAGTTAACAAAACCCTTCAACTAAATAATTAAGTTTCTTAAGTAAAGCTAAGAATAAGTTTAATTTTTCTGACATGTCAGGGTAGGACTTGCAACTTTTTCTACAAAAGCAAGGTTTACTTTTTCTACAAAAGCAAGGTTTAAAAGAAAACATTATTACAGGGTGTACTTCATTTTTACAATTTTTTAAAATGAAACTTAAACAATAGCTGCACCACTCATAAAATATACCTTTTGGTGCTCACTCGATAAAATATATGTTTTTACACTGAAGCAAACAGTAATCCTTTATAAATTCAAATTACCTGAGAATCCTACTGCACATGTAAGATTGTAGGAATAATCATCAAACACAGTGGCCATCAGCCAGTTGAGAGCCACTAACAGGCCGCTGGATAGAAATGTGAACACAGCCAACATGTAGGCAAAGTAAGGACTCCGGAACTTCCTCTCCAGCATGCTGCCTGAAACAAGACAATTTAGAGTGAAATCACACCACTGGAGAGAAACGTGAACACAGCCAGCAGGTAGGCAAAGTAAGGACTCCGGAACTTTCTCTCCAGCATGCTGCCTGAAACAAGACAATTTAGAGTGAATTAACACCACTGGAGAGAAATGTGAACACAGCCAACATGTAGGCAAAGTACGGACTCCGGAACTTCCTCTCCAGCATGCTGCCTGAAACAAGACAATTTAGAGTGAATTAACACCACTGGAGAGAAACGTGAACACAGCCAGCAGGTAGGCAAAGTAAGGACTCCGGAACTTTCTCTCTAGCATGCTGCCTGAAACAAGACAATTTAGAGTGAATTAACACCACTAGAGAGAAATGTGAACACAGCCAGCAGGTAGGCAAAGTAAGGACTCCGGAACTTTCTCTCTAGCATGCTGCCTGAAACAAGACAATTTAGAGTGAAATCACACCACTGGAGAGAAACGCGAACACAGCCAGCAGGTAGGCAAAGTAAGGACTCCGGAACTTTCTCTCTACCATGCTGCCTGAAACAAGACAATTTAGAGTGAAATCACACCACTAGAGAGAAATGTGAACACAGCCAGCAGGTAGGCAAAGTAAGGACTCCGGAACTTTCTCTCTAGCATGCTGCCTGAAACAAGACAATTTAGAGTGAATTAACACCACTGGAGAGAAACGTGAACACAGCCAGCAGGTAGGCAAAGTAAGGACTCCGGAACTTTCTCTCTAGCATGCTGCCTGAAACAAGACAATTTAGAGTGAAATCACACCACTAGAGAGAAATGTGAACACAGCCAGCAGGTAGGCAAAGTAAGGACTCCGGAACTTTCTCTCTAGCATGCTGCCTGAAACAAGACAATTTAGAGTGACATCACACCACTGGAGAGAAAAGTTACATGGCCAGCAGGTAGGCAAGGTTAGGACTCCGGAACTTTCTCTCTAGCATGCTGCCTGAAACAAGATAATTTAGAGTGACATCACACCACTGCAGAGAAATGTGAACATGGCCAGCAGGTAGGCAAGGTAAGGAAACCTTCTCTCTAGCATGCTGCCTGAAATAACTAGACCATTGAATTAGAATCAACACTCCAGTAGAGAGAAAAACAGGAACACAGTCAGGGATGTTGAACAAGAATCCTTAGGAGAAATTTTAAACAGTGCAGTATTCAGGAGATTTAACAGCTGCAAATTGTTAAAACTGAAGAACAGCCGGGGGTCTGTATGAGTATGAGTGATTCATGCCCAAAAGCAGGGTGAAGTGGCTAAGACCCCTTTAAAAATAATTCATGTTCATTTCAAGGTACTGCTGACTGTTTTTGATGCAAATGTACCAGCAAAAAACTTTTTAAAACAACCGTACAATGGTCAGCAGTTAAAAGCTTTCAATCCTAATTTTTGGATATCTCCTGAAATTAACAACCCCCAAGTATTACTTTAAATCTCTCTTTGAAGTTACGAAATAATTCCTATAATGAAATGGCCATCAGGTTATATAATAAACCATGTATATGTCTCTTACATATTGCCTGAAACAGAATTTTAAGCTACAAACAGAACTAGAATAGCAGTGAAGTAATAAAGAGGCGCACACCCACATATATAGTGTAGCAGTCAACAAGCCTGTTTTTGAAAAGGTTTCTCAGCATTAGATTCCTCTTCTGTCATATTCATCTGCTACATATAATGATTATATCTTCCTGAAATTTGCAACAAACCTGATGATTTTAGTGCTTTTTAAAGAACACTATGAATAATTGCACAGAAGTAAAAATCATTAAATGTTCAATTTAAAATCTTTGTTTTACAGTGTCACTAACCTCACATTATCCTTGTTAACCAGTCATGGTGTTGCAAAACGGTTCCAGTTTTTGACTAATAATTCTACTCAAGTAACCAATTATCAATAGTACATTCAGTTTTTGCCAATACCTTAAATGTAGTTTTTATCTTATTCAATAACTTGTAATCCTTAACAATGCTTATAAATATTATGAGTATGTTTAAAGTTATAAGGTGTTGTTATTGCTTTCCACCATACTGTAAAAGATTAAACCTGAACACTTCCGAATGTATAAATAAATGAACTCAAAATAGAAAATTGGGGAAAAAAACAAGTTTCTGGTTGATTCTATGATCGAGTATAACCAAATACAATTGTTGTTGATTTCAGGCCCAACCATTTAATTTTCGATTATCGGAATCTCACTAACCAGACATGGTTAAGTGTTACCTTTCCAGAGAAGAGAGACCATGTTGAAGTACAGGTGCATGTCGCTGGCGTGTACAAGCGTTCCCAGGAGAAGGCGGCTCCACTGTCGCTGGCTAACCACCAGGTGTGTGCTGATACACACATCACGTACTGACCCAAACCATCGGTCAAGGTCACCAAAGCCCAGGAATATCGCAACCTGACCTTACATAAAGAACAGAATAGGGTTATCTAATTACTTACAAACAAATCAGGAAGATGGTTAATAAATTTCACATCATCAGTTACATAGGACATCTCTTAAAAGTACTTGATTCAGCCGTTATCATTTTACAGGTATAATCTAGTCGAAATAATGGGCACAGCAGTCAAAATAAACACAAGCCCTGCACTGGTAAAATGCTTCCCCGGCTTGCTTAAATTCCATGTTTCACCAGGGCTTGATGAAATTGTTTTTACTAAACACTAGTGCTTGTTCATTCAAAATCCTAAATTCAATGACTGCTCGGGTTCAATTTCATCCTGCAGCTTGTGCCTTCAAATCCAATAAGATACTATTTATAATGTTAATGTTTATACATGTACATCTTTAGTCATAGTAACCAACCTATAATAGATATAAGTGTAACTGGTGGGATTTTGTCAAATCCGAAGTTCATCATCTGCATACCAAGCAGAAGAATTCCAAAGTTTTGCCCTCTTCTACGTCCTCCTCTAAACATTGTGGGTTTCTGAAACAGATCCATGAGTCTGGTAATATACATGTGTGTATATGAATTGATCCAGATCAAATAAGACCTGGCCCAATCTTCTCGAAACATCTTACGTCCGTTATATCAAGATCAAGCTCAACACACTATTTGTGATTTCAGGGCTTTTTCTGCTCAGTTTGGGAAATTTTGCGTCGTGAATATGCCGAAATTGGGAAATTTGACAGTTTAAAGAAAAAGCTGTCTAGTCTCCTGCAAATGAGGAAATGATTTAATATTAGTTAATTTTCCCTTTTAACGATTCACAATGGCTGAAATATCATTCCTTGGGGTGTATTCCGGGGGGGTGGGGTGGGGGGGGGGGGGGGGGCAATGGTTAAAATTGATTGGTGCAAAAGGTAGCCTAAAATAATAGATGTGTTATACGGGATTCTTCCAATCCCTACCGTCTAAACAGGTTTGTGCAAAAAACGGGGGTGTTTGAAAAATATTGAAATTGTATTAAGTGAAGTAATTTATGGTTGAAATTGATATTTAAGGTTTATATTCATATTTTACCATGTAAGTGAAAAGTTATTTTGCAAAGAAACAAGCATTTAATGCATTAAAACACATTGTTTACCTTACCAATAAAATGAAAGTTGACTGACACAGACAACAATTATGTCAAGCGGAACAACTTGATCTATTATCGTCATAACTCGGCCACCTCCGACAAGCTTTGAAATAGACCTTGTAAACACAATCGTTACAACTCAGCCATGGCCGAAATGTTCCGATTGTGATAAAATTGTGCCTTGAAGCCTTGCAGGTGCCCATCAGGTATATATTGTTATGTTCTGACAGAATGAAATGAAGAAAAACCCGTCAAACTTATAATTATTATCATATTCTTTGGATATTAATTTTATTTTTTGTGTACAGAACTAATATAAAATAACATTATCTGGTAATATTTCTTGTTTTTATGATATTTTATAGACGCAATATGCTTTAACCCAGTATCCTGATCAGAATAACTACCGGCTTTTCGTACAAAACAATTTGTACGTGAACAATTTACCATATATCAAAAATCGTAAAATAAATCCATCAATATACAATTATTTGGACTAGTGCAGAAGGTAAAAATTATTAATGACGTGTTTTTTTGCCCCTTTTTTAAATTAAACACAGTATCTTTCACAGGAACAATTCTTTTGATAATTATTAATCATTTTCAAATATTAAAACGACTGTATAAATTGTGGTACATCATGTTTTGGAGTAAGATTGCAACTTTAACCAGAAAACAGTAAATAATCAAAGTTTTAACAATATCTGTACAATACCTGTTAATGGTAATAAAGACAGACAAATAGTCCACACAGATTAAACAAATATTAACCAGGAAACAAAGACTTATGAAAATGCAGTTTCGATTTATAACGACAATATTTTTACAGTCAAAACCGTTCAATTCTACCAGTGTACGAATCACAAGCTCGAATGAAAATGGTACGAAACTGCTTATAAAAATTAGTCTTATTGAAAAGGCAACTAAGGTAAAAGATAGTCATTCTCGCCATAAAGGATACATAACAGTTCAAGTAAAATTACCTTTGTTGACTGTCAGTCCCTGTGAAATGAATTGCAGTAGTATGACTGCGAAATCAATGTTTATTTACATGTGACGTCACCGGAAGTACACGTGTTATTTACAGGTTATATTAAACTAATATTTTGAAAAGTCCTACTTCTTGTGTTTTTCGTGTCGTCTCGATACATCTAAAAAAGTTTAAATTCCAGTCTGTTTTCATTATGAAATTCAATAAAATGCACTAAAGTAGCCATAACTGGTTAGCGAGTCTTCTACATCACTTGAAAATATATTGCTGTACTCCCAATTTAATGTAGAAAGCCGCGACAACTTGATCTTCGAGTTTCTTACCTATTCAATGACCACAAATTGTACCGTACAACCTACTTTATTTATAACAATATACTTTTTTGCACTTCAAATTTTCCAAAACAATTGAAAATAATAATAATAAGAAGTACATTTTCACGTGCCAATATTCGATCAGCGATGGCGATTCAGCTGTACTAGCGATCGACACCCTAATTTGCGCCTTCTCTAGATAACGCCTAATTAATACTGGATCCGGCGCGTCCAGGAAGCCCTTTCCACAAAATCCGAAGAACAAGTGCTAATCAAATTGCGTCTGCGACACTGTCATGAAAGGGTCATCATTTTGACATCAGTTCACGGTTTGTTTTTGAACTTTGTTTGTGTGTGTGTGTTTGTTTTTCATTTTTTATGATTTTTTTGGAGGAGGGGGGGGGGGGGGGGGGTGAAGGTGTCACATTCCCGTGGCATGATGTGCATTGGGTCCCGAGTATACGACTTCAGGGGCGTAGCCAGGCTTTGCTGAATGTTACGCACGAAAGGGGGCGGGTGTGGGAGGGGTAATATCCATCTAGCCGGTTTGGGGTTCGAGTGGCCTCCCCAGGGGAAAATGGGAAATGGAACTACCTTGTTGAGCTCTGAGGTGTATTTAACGGGATTTATAGGTTCGAGGCCGCCGACTTTGTAGTTATCGAATGATTGCTTTACTAGTTTAGGCTCAGTAAGCTATCTACCTCAGAGAAGCAATGCTTACTTTAGCTGATCTTCCTTTTATTTTGGTATCATTTTAGCTTAGCCCTCGTCATTGATGCCATTTTTGGCCATATTTATTTTTTCATTTTTCAAATTGATGTTACGTACAGGCGTAAATGCGTATCGCTGGCTACGCCCCTGGACTTGAATAGAATAAATTTTCACGGAGTCCGGATTTTTGTTCAACCCTGAAAGACTTATACATTGTAACCTTCTCATTATTCGCTATTTTATATTTAACAGGCTTAAAACGTTTAAATAATGATGACGCCACACAAAAGTTTCTTAATTTTCAAAATACATGGAAAACCAGCTCCGTATAGTTTTTCGAAATCCTTGTTTTCATTGGCTTTAGCACCATATTATCATAATTGTATGACGTAATTGCAGTAAGGAAAACCGTACTTTCGTTTTCGCATTTTCTGAAAAAGGTCGACTTGGCAATAGCCTATTGATAAAGTAACATGAACCTTCGCTGAAATGGCGGATGGATTTGGTAGAGATGAGAATTATAGGTGAGTTAAATTATTTCTATCATTTATATTAATATGTATGTCTACAGTACATGGCTAATTATATTCTTCCGGTATTTGCTGTAACACGTATGAGTACTAGAATATAAAAAGTAAACGACCCAAACCAAGGTCGTATCTTGATGTAAGCCAGCGAGATATAAATAATGATCATGGATATTGTATCAATAATGTATAAGACAATTCAAATGATCAATCAATCTATAAAACCATGGTGTGCGTGTGATAGCGAAAATACAACTTTTCATGCAATGAATCCAAACGAGTTTTTAAAAATATTTCAACGTACATAAAAATTACGTGTGATTCATTCAACTATTTATAGCTCAATCTATAAACGAATACTTGAGTGTTATCAATACACATATTCAATTATCTTCCTATATTTTAGGTTGTTGACTAGCGTAAGATATCATTTGATATGGTGCAAATCTATGTGGACTGTTAATATCGTTGTCGTCAGCGGTTACCAAGGGCGTATCGGAAGCATTTTCAATTTTACGCCTGTATACCTTAACTAAGAAGCGAGGTGTCGATTGGGTTGGTTCGCACCCCACTCTGACAAACCAAAATGTTTTTGTATAGTACTTGAATTGTATTTTTTTTTCAATTTCGATATCATAGAGTAAAATAAAGCTTTAAAAAGTTTTTCCAGATGCATTGTCGGGAAAACTTTATTTAATCCCAATAACATGAGCGAGTCGCTTTAAACAAGTTAAGCGATACATGTAAATACGACCCATTAGTCTTCAATCCGTATTGCTGATTTTCAGATTGAAGCACCCCCATTTCGGAGGAATCAAATAGATTTGTTCGTCCGGGCGTACTGGAGTATGCCGAAGTACGCCCTTAATAAAATTGGTCAATTCTGTTTACTTACATTTGAGATCGTCTGGCCTTTTCTTTAATTACATATTTTCCCAAGCCGTTGGTTTATCTTCAGGCCACGGCGTCCAATACGAGCTGGATTGCCTCTCCGACGGAATGACGACGGCGGCGATGCGTGGGATGACGAAGCTGACCTAGAGAGACGCGTGGGAGGGGGACGAGGCGGAGGTGGACGGGGCGGGGGGAGAGGTCAAGGCCGTGGCCGGGGCCGCGGTGGAGGGGCGCCCCGCAGACAACAACTTGACAAGAGGTTCCTGGACAGGCTGGCGGGCCGGGAGCCGGCGGATATACTTCAAACAATTTCTAACCCACAGACGGAACTTAGAGACACCCTGGCTCGCAGTGCCACCGACGACACTTTGATCCCCCTATTGTTGAGGGTTCTTGCAAAGGCGTTCACGTGTAACTCGCAACCGGAGTGCCTTAACAGGGTCCTCATTATCATCAAAGAGGCAAAATTCTTCGACACAGGTAATACAACACCTCACGCCTAGTATGATATCATATGTTCTCCTAGCCAGTGGTTTTATTTGGAATTATTTTAACCGCCTTTGTCTTGAAAATTGGGAAACAAATTTACTTTGGGAAAAAACAGGCCAAAACAGCTAATATAATGGCAAATATACATGTTCTACTTTTTATTCATACACAAAGCAGTGAAAGCCACACACCCCAAAAACATTAAGAACAAGTTATTTAATTTTATTTTAAATCATGGTATGATCGTTGACATTATGGTTTACAGTTTCATATTTTCAGTGGTGTCCTACTTTATGGACATGCAGGGCGAGGAAAGGCCGCACAAACAGCAGGAGTTCCGACGGCCGCTTCGGGACATGGTCACCGTCATGTCGGAGTTCGCTGAGAAAAACCCGTCATCTATTACGGAGATTGTAGGTACGAACAATCAGCATACGTGTAGTTATCACGTATGTTTACTTCATAGATCGCCAAGGTGCCTCCATTTCATTGTAACCGAACCACGTTTGCAAGTTAATATAACTTCCTCAAAACAAACGAATATTGTGTACATATATATTTGAGCGTTTGTTGTCTTTAAGGGCTTCACACTGTGCTGCAAATGGTCATAGATGGATTGCGCGCTACTACTGGCGTCATTGATGACGACATTCTAGAAAACTTCCGGTTACTGACAGAAACAAAGGAGAAAATTCTGCGAAAACGGACCGCTAAAAAGTGCGACTCTTTCCATATTCAGCTTTGTGATACATGTTACAGTTACTGCCCCCACACCCACAGTAATTGAAGTTATAAACGATTCTTTTAGCACCAGTGTATAATAAATTTCAATCATGCGGGTAACTGGTGACTTACTATTTCGTGCCATATTGGCAATGCCAACGTTCAATAACTAGCGTGCAGTAAAAGAGAATATCACGCCTCCAACTTAAATGACGAAAAGTCTGGTCCAGGACCGGTCACGTGGTGACCCCATATTTTTCCATATTGGGTCACCAAATTTATATGTACCAAAATGGCGTCTAATTTCCGATTCGGATGAATAAATGAAACATGTAAACATGTTGTCGACGTGATATATACGTTACGGGGTTAGTAGATAACCCGATATGGGATATACGGGGCGCAGGAAACCATATTCGGGTTCGAGCTTCGTACTAACCCCGTAACTTATAATATCGTTGATATTAATGCGCATGCAAGTTACAGAACTGCTCAATTACCCTTCCGATATAGGAGTTATTGTACAGACGAAAACAAAAGTAAACATGTTCTAACAGGGAACACGAGCGTGTAGACCCCTTTTTCCATTCTCTTTGTAAAAATATATATATATGATGTTCATGCTTTTACCAAAACGACATCGGAGTTCAGTACTATCTGTGCAATATTTATTTTGCCCAAACACACACACACACACACACACACACACACACACAATTGAAATCTACAAATCAATGTGTTGTCACTGCAGGCGGACGGTGACAGAGGAGCGGCAGCGGCAGATAGAGGATACGGGTGAGGAACCACCAAACGACTTCCGCGAAATTGAGATATTTCCCCAGACCGCCGATATGCAGGTAACCCTGGGAAAACAAGCGTGTAAAATGTAGTTACACGATTTAGCGTTTACAATTGTTCATATATACTAATTAATTCTGGCTTAATTTTGCCGACGAAAGCTATTAGCTTATAGAATTACACACGAGTCTGTTTCATTATAAGTTAGAAACCAATATTGGTGTCTTTTTTGAGAGGCCATAAGATAAACAACAAACACTAACAAACACTAATTATTTTTTCTCAGATTTATTCATATGCCTTTTTGATTTGGATCTCTTTCTTGCTTATTTGATTTTTTTTTCTGTCAATTCTTTAATTCAATTCATCAATTAAAGAAACGTGTTTTCATTAAGTATTTTTTTTTCACGAAGACTATGAGTACGCCTCTAGTATTAAACTGTTTAATAAGCGAAGTAGCAAACTTGTTTCCGCATTTATAAGCGTTGCCGGGCTATCCGGTTAGAACAGCACTGACTTGCATGGATAGCACACTCGCTCTTCACAAAGGCGAAAAGGGTTTGATTTCCCACCCAGGCGTATGTGAGTTTTGTTTGTGGTCAACAAGCTGGCAAATTGGGTTTTCCCTGGGTTATCCGGTTTCCCCGTCCCCACAAAAGAGACCTCACATTATTCCACAATCGTAACATCGTGCCAAAACGAGGTTGACTTTGCATAAGTTAATATAACTTTCTTCAAATCTTTGTATAATAAATGTATTGTTTGAACTACGTCCGTTTCCTATGCATGATCATTCATATTTCAACTGAAACCGTAACTCTGCAAGCAATCTTTAAAATCTTGGCTTAAAATGTTGTCTTACATGCTCTTAAGACGTTTGCTGATGACCTCAATTATCTAACACTTCACTGAACCTCTGACACAAAGAGGTACTTTCTTATAACATATTATTTTTTTCAGAAGATAAATCGATTTTCAAAATTGTGTTTAAGAAAGCCTTCACATTTACTAATTTGCGGGTGGTGGGGCCACATATACTCAGAGTGCCAGGGGCCAATTGTGAAAGACTGGATAACTAACCAAAGAATTAACCGGTTTTATACAAAAGGCTACTGATGTTCTAGGAATTATTTCCTCAACAGTAAAAACAATACATAATGTATATTGTAGATATTTTAAAGCTGTCCATTTTGACTTTTTCCAAGAAGGTATTTTCACATTCTGTCAGGGTTGAAATGAAACTTGTAAAGTTGTTTGAGAACTTATTGAAACCAAATACTTGTAATGTGGGACTTATTTGCAACTAAGTTAAACCGAAACTTACTATTCACTTCTATCATTTAAGTATCCACAACTGCATCACCATCGTGGACTTTTTCTTCTTTTCTCATCTGACAGGATGACGATGATCGATATTTGCGAGCCAACAAAGTACGTGGTCGGTACCGCGACGTAGACCACTATCTTGATGTCCAATTCCGATTACTCCGAGAGGACTTCATCGCCCCATTACGTGAAGGGGTAAGCGAGTATATCCAAGCCATGAACGAGAGGGGTAGACAGAGGAAGGGTAAGCGCAATGTGACGATCTATCACAATGTCAGTATTATCTCCCCTGAATGTGGAGACAACGGTTTATGTCACGTGATTCGATTTGACGTCAGCAGAATGGGTCACGTGCGTTGGCAGTCTTCGAAGCGCCTGATTTTTGGATCTCTGCTTAGCTTGTCATCCGACAACTTCAGGACGTTCGTCTTTGCAACGGTGATGAATCGAGACCCGAAATCGCTTGTCAAAGGAATTGTCACTGTTCGCTTTGAATGCAAACAAGCAGAAACTAGAGCTTTGTTTGGACAATTGTTTACAATGGCAGAGACCACAGCTTACTTCGAATCATACAAACATGTTTTGAAAGGTTTGCAGAACATGCGAGAAACGGAGTTGCCATTTCAAAGATACATTGTTGAATGTGAACGCCATGTGCAGCCACCTGCTTATCTTCGGAGGCGAGAAAACACATGCTTTGATCTTCGCCCTCTGGTTGATGAAGGAATCATTCTGAAAGACAACAGCCAGTTGGAAAACATACTTGCTGATGGCGACGAAGACGAGGAGCCAATCACATACACGTTCAGTGAGCATTCACAAGAAGCTGAAGATGTGAAAGTTCTTGATAGAAACAGTTGGCCACCAGCTGATCTCCTTCACCTGGACGAGTCTCAGTTTAAAGCCATCCATACAGCCTTGACACAGGAATTTGTGATCACACAGGGGCCACCCGGAACTGGCAAGACCTATATTGGCCTCAAGATTGTGAAGGCTCTTCTGCACAATAAAGATGCCTGGACTCGGAATCCTGACACTGGTTTGAAAGACAATAGACCCATGTTGATTGTATGTTACACAAACCACGCGCTTGATCAGTTTCTCGAAGGCATTATTTCATTTTACAAAGGAGACGTTGTTCGAGTGGGTTCCAGAAGCAACAGCGAAGTGCTCAAGCCTTACAACCTCCACAACTTTCGACAGAGATTTCGACATGAGAAAAAAATCCCAGTTCAGATTTTCAAAGGACGCCGTGAGGCCAAGTATGAAATGGACTCTGTTACCACACAAATAAGGCAAGTCAGTGCGCAGCTCCAGATTTCCACAACCAACATTATGAACGAAGATTTCTTGCGGCCATACATGGGAGAAGACCATTATCATTTACTGACAATAGGATTTGAAATGATCCTTCAGGTTTATCCCGAAGCAAGACAAGTCTTTCGACAAGGCCATTCTATCATTGTCGAATGGCTAGGAATTGGCAATCTCGCACCAATTGTAGAAATGGAGGCTAATGTTGCAGCAGGGGATATGGTCTTTGACAATAATTTCGAGGACGGAAATGACCTGATTGAAGCTGAAGATGAGCTTGATGCTATTCAAGCGCAGCGACAATTGGATGATAGAGATGAAGACGATGAAGGTGAAGACGGTGATGATGAAATCGATAGAATGATAAACGAGTTTAGGGATTCTGCCCTTACTGGTAAAAATTTGGTTGAACTTAAAGTGAAGGTTGCTGCAACAGCGCATCAGAAATCAGTTGCACTGGATGTAAATGCCCTCGATGAAAAGCCACAGAACACACAAGAAGGTGAATGGAAGACCCAGAAGAAAGAGAGAAAGAAACAAAAGAGAAAACTGCAGATGAATCTGTCAAAAAACGAAGTCATGTCAGAAGAGGACCTTGCTGCTGTCACGGACATTTGGCATATTTCCACAGAGGACAAATGGAAACTGTACAGACTTTGGATCAAGAAGTATCAAGACCACCAGCTTGAGAAAATTAAGGAGAAAGAAGAAGAGTTTGATGCTGCAGCTGCAAGGTATAAAGAGGCACTCATGCAGGAAGACAAGGAGATTATGCGACACTCAACAATTATAGGTATGACCACAACTGGAGCAGCTAGATATCAGCTAGTCTTACAGGAAATTCGATCTCGAATCGTTGTTGTTGAAGAAGCCGCGGAAGTTCTAGAAGCGCACATCATTACAACACTGAGCAGAGGCTGTGAACACTTGATCTTGATTGGTGACCACAAACAGCTAAAACCAAACCCGACAGTTTACAAATTGGCAACAGAATATAAACTGGACGTCTCTTTATTCGAACGCATGATTAACAATGGAATTCAATGTGACTGCCTGGAGCTTCAGCACCGAATGCGACCAGAGATTGCAGAACTGATAAAGCCCATTTATAAAAACTTGCGGAACCATAGTGATGTCCAAAACTACGAACCGATCAGGGGAGTGGCTTCAAACATGTTCTTCATCACTCACAGCGAGCATGAAGCTAATGATGAAGATTTGAGAAGTCATTCAAACGTTCACGAAGCTGAATATATAGTTGAGCTTTGTAGGTACTTGATCAAGCAGGGATACGAAGCACAACAGATCACTGTTCTTACTCTGTATTCCGGTCAGCTGTTTTGCCTCAAAGGTCTTATGCCTAAAAGCGAATTTGAAGGTGTCAAACTCACAGTTGTTGACAACTACCAGGGCGAGGAGAACGATATCGTTCTCTTATCACTAGTAAGAAGCAACAATGATGACTCAATCGGTTTTCTTAAGACGGACAACAGGGTCTGTGTTGCTCTTTCAAGGGCAAAGAAGGGCTTCTATGTCATTGGCAACTTCGAATTGCTACAAAGACGATCAAAACTGTGGAGTGAAATCGTAATTGACATGAAACAGAAAAAGAGATTTGGAGAAGGCCTTTTACTGCAGTGTCAAAATCATCCTGATGAAAAACCATTAGAAGCAAAAATTGCTCGCGACTTTGCTAAAGCTCCCGAGGGAGGATGCAATAAACGATGCGGGCAGCGGCTTGACTGTGGACATCTTTGTGAACGATTCTGTCATCCTCTTGATCAGGATCATAAGGGAGAAACAAGCAGATGTAGAAAACGTTGCAATAAGATTATATGCGGCAACAAACACAAGTGCCCACTACGATGTGGCCAGAAGTGTGAGTCTTGTAAAGAGGAAGTGGAGAAAATAATACCAAGATGTGGGCACGTTCAGAAAGTGCAATGTTCTATCCCTCCAGCCGACTTCACGTGTCTAAAAGCTTGTCAATCTATATTGCCTTGTGGACATAAATGCCAGTCGAAGTGCGGCATGGCGCATACACAGGACTGCGGGATAAAAGTCGAGAAGACATGGCCATGCGGCCATAAAGCGCAGATAAAATGTCACCAGGAAGATACAGCCATTTGCCCTGCTGCATGTGATGGAGCTTTGAGCTGTGACCACCGATGTCGAGGAACATGTGGGCAGTGCTTTCAAGGCAGATTGCACGTTCCATGTCAGAATGAGTGTATGAGAATTTTGGTATGCGGACATGAATGCCAGGACAGATGTAGCCAATGCCCACCCTGTAAAAGACCTTGTGAGAACCAATGCCAACATAGTAAATGCCCTCGGAGATGTGGCGAATTATGTGCACCGTGTAGAGAACCATGTACATGGAGATGTGAACACTATAAATGTACGAACATCTGCAGTGAGCCATGCGATCGCCCTCCGTGTGACAAAGCATGCAGGAAACGACTAGCCTGTGGTCACCCCTGCATTGGGCTATGTGGGGAACCATGCCCGACGGACTGTAGGGTTTGCGATAAGCAGAAAGTTACCGAAATTTTTTTCGGAGATGAAGACGAAGAAGACGCTAGGTTTGTTTTACTTCAAGACTGTAGAATGCGTTGTATTTTCGAAGTGAATGGGATGGATACATACATGGAAACAAAAGTCGATGAAAAGGGAGAAATAAAACTGAAGGATTGTCCAAAATGCCGCACTCCGATAAGAAGAACAGTTCGGTACAGGTCGACCATCAATCAAACACTAACGGATATTGAACAAGTTAAAAGTCGTGTCCTTGTAAATAAAACAAGATTGCGAAAGCTAAGAGAAGACATAAGGCAAACGTTGGAGGAGATTGAAGACGAGCGAAATAAATTGATTTTAAGGAGAAGAATGGAAAAAGCTTACGACGAGCAAGCAGAAAATGCATTGGCCGCTCTTTTGAATCAGTCGCGCTTTTTGTCACAAATTGGCAAGCAAAAGTCAAACTGGGCGAAACTGAAAGGACTGGCTTACAAAGGCGAACGAGAGAAGGCTTTCCTACACATAGGACGGGTGGTGGACTGGATAATGTCAGAACGATCGCTTATGACTGCACAGGAGACGGAAGATGCAGAACTAGAGTTTGATCGTTTACGGGCGCAGTTGAAACTTCTGATGTTTCAAATGCGTGCAAATGAAAAACGTATTCAGTTAGATAATACATTGAAAGCAAAGATTCGTGACGCCGAAAAGACCTTAAACGGAACCGACAAATTTAAAGGTGATGTAAAGGCCAAAGTTGAGGACTGTTTAAGGGCTTTACAGAACATAATACCAACAACAGAGCTTGGGATTTCAGAAGAAGAGAGGATAATGATTGTAAAAGCAATGGAGCTCCAAAAAGGACACTGGTTTAAATGTCGAAAAGGTATGGAAATATCATTTTAAAACTAACACTGATATAACTTGGAATTGTTATTAATAGAGTATGCTGATTAAATTCGAAATATTGCACATTTTATTAAATGAATTTCAACGTACCATTGGTATTTCAAAATAGCTTGTTAGATTCTCTAATGTACTTGTAAATGTCGTGTCTTACTCCAAGTACACTAATGGTCACATAAATGTTGACTGCATTAAGCATTATTTTTAACATTCATGAAGGTAACCAAGTTATAACGGTTGAAATAATAACCGTGGTTTTGTAGGTCACGTGTATGCCATAGGTGACTGTGGGGGCGCTACGATGGAGAGTCGCTGTCCCGAGTGTAATTCCCGGATAGGTGGTGCCGACCATCGCCTTCGGGCGGACAACGTTCTGGCGACGGAAATGGATGGGGCCGACCACGCTGCCTGGTCTGAACAAGCCAATATGGTGAACTATGGGTTTGATGCCAGATTTTAAGATGTTCTGGATAAAGTGAAATATTTGGTTTATGAAAGCGTTTACTCGCTGAACCTTAAGAGGCAGTACTTCGAATGTTTTGAACGATACGATAAATATTGAATGGCTGCTTTTAAAGAAAAGTATAAATGAGTGTATACGAATACATGTTTGTATGTACATTATACATACATGTACTGCTTTTATGGTGTTTTTTTTTACATTTGATTATGAATCATATTTTATGTGTAATATATTTAATGTACTAAAATGCCATAGTTACATGCACATGTTAAATGACTGAAATATTGTGCTTGATATGTGTACATCCCGTTTTAGCTTCTAATATCTGCCTTTTACATGTTAAAGACCTTTCCGTTACCCTATTTGTTGTTATTTTATTTGTCTAGGAAAAATGTAGAACATTTGTATGCAATTGAACTATAACATAGACATTACATAACACATGCGAAGTTATGGCATTATGTTCGTTTAAATTATCTTAGTTGGCTTTAATATATATACATATTTTTATTAATGAAAATTGCTGTATTAGGGTTGTCTTTAAATAGGGATTAAATAAATTATTTAAATACTGATTGAATTGAAAATTCAAAAATAATTACTACATCAGTATTTACCATGATCCTTTTTTCAGGAAAATTTGAAAATGTCATGGCTGAACATACAAAATTAAAACTTTGTTTAGACAGTTGAAAAAGAGTTATTTTATTTGTATATTTATAACTAATTAATACGGTTTATATAATTGATATGATTAATATAATATTTAACATTGAAATGATATTCATCAATAATGAAATATATGTTTACTTATCTATTTTACACAACATTAAATTGGATGATAGCAAGACAAACCAATGATTTTTTTTCTGCTAGGTAATGAATGCGTTAATTATCTTATTAAATTGAATAAATTGTAAAGTATGATATATTAGAAATGTTATCAGTGTACGTAAACATATATGTATAATTCATTGTAAGCAGTAAACGGTTCTTTTGATGGTAGATACCTATCATTTGGGTATATTTTGTTTTGATTTCGCGGATTTTGTTCGGTTTCTAATTTGATTGGACAGTTAGTTAAGTCATTTTAATAAAATTTATCGAGTAAAATTATTTCAATATTCGGAAATATTTGGTTAATTGTTGTTTTTTAGTGTAACGCATGTTTTAAGTATATGCTTTATTTTATGCCTGTTTATAATGCATTGTTTAATATAAAAAATGCAGATCCATATATTGAAACTGTAATCTGTTGCGCGATCTTATTTGTTTGATTCTTTTCTCCCTAAGAAATCTGCACATGTATACTGACTTTCTGTATTGTGCACATAATAGAGATTTTGCGAATTTTGTCTAGTTTTTAATCTCATTAATAATGTTTTAATAACATCTTTTTAAATCATTTTGATTACAATTAGCAAGTAACTATTTTCAGTATATAGAAATATTCAGTTAATTACGGTTATTTTTTTCAGTCAATGACATGCTTTATTTGTATGCTTATTTTATGCCTGTTTATAATGACTTTATTGTTTTTTGTTGTTGTTCTTTAAAAGTTGGAGATATATATACCTGTACTGAAACTTTTATTTATCTTTATTTGTTTGATTTTTTTCTCCCAATAAAACTATATGTACATGCATACTTATATTGTGAGCGCAATGTTATTATCATTTGTCCACTAGGATGAGAGAGGTTTTCAAGTGGACAAGATGCCCGCCTGACAAGAGTTCGTTTTGACCTTAGCGCGGTCACTTAGTCGATGTAGTTCGTTTAAATCAGATATTTGACTTCAACATGATTAATCCGATTGTTCCAAACATTAATATGAACTAAATACCATAAAAACTTCACGTCGGTTGATTTCCATCATTTAGATATTGTGTACAGTTTGTGTTAAGTAAGTTTGATACAGATTCATCAGAATGAAGCAAACCATGGTATAGATAATAGCCCAACATCCAACCATGGTGATAAAATGGTCTACGTTTGCTTTCGTTTCGTTGACGGTTTTTAATAATAATGTTCGATCCCCGGCCTGGGCGCATGTGAGTTTGGTTTGTAATCACCAGCCGAAAGAGTTGGTTGCCTCTGGACATTCCGATTTCGCCATAAAACACAAGACCACATTCTCGCGTAACATCGTGCCAACACGAGTGATTAATATAATGTTGTTATAAATATTTTTCGCAATCGTAGTAAAATAAGTTTAAACTAAAAACAATGTAAACAGAATAGTGTCTCTCTGGCCTTGTAAGAATGCCCTTGGATTAGAAAAGCAGAAACATAATGACCTGAAACACGTGTACTTCTAGAAGTTTAGCAGAAGAAATCGCATCACGGCAATTAATCATTTCAAGGTCTTTTAGACATTGACTTGAAAAAATACGTCCTCCGCTATAAACCATGTATGTGACCTTAATTCGTGATCATGCTATTAATTTTAAAGTGAAAAAGATGCCTACCTGTCGAAAGTAAAAGTTTTGACCTCAGCTGGGTTACCTGGATGATGGATGTAGATCGTTTAGATCCGATATTTGACTTTAACGTGCTGTATCCGATTGTGGCAAACATAAGTATGAACTAAATATACTAAATAAACTTAACGTCGGTTAATTGCATCGTTTAGACAGTGTATACAACTTGCGTTAAGTAATTTTGATACCTTTTCACCTGCTCTTACTGTGGCATATTAATGGCATAAAATAATCTCATCGCGTTCTCGAATTGCTTCGTGTTAACCACCTAATTTTCGCGATAATTATCTAGCTATCTAGATAATTCTCGTGACTCTTTTTAAGTAAGATGAATATCAAAAAGCCTAAAAACAGGCTTGAAATTGCCCAGATCTGCCACCTAATACCCTTTTAAACTATACAAAACTAACAGGTTAAGTAGTAATGGTTTGCGAATTCAGCTTTAAAATAACATATAGCTGGTTAACAAGATAAGATTCGTGTTACCACTTATCTATAGATACACTATTGGCTTCTAGCAGTAACTGGTTTTCTAGTTATGGTTTGCGAATTTCACTTAAAAGGTGACATAATAACTGGTTAACTAGATAAAATTACCTTACGGGTTATCTATAAATGTATTTATACAACTAGTTATCTACTTATGATTTGCGAGTTTCACTTAGTAAACGGTAACATGACTTCTATCTAGTTAACTTCGGAAAACCTCGGTCAATTTCCATCACAACCTCGGATGTATGCTGGTACATCAGTAGAAGTAGTTTATGGAATTTCAAATAAAAGTATTTATTAACTGTACTGTTTTACCGCGTATCTTATATTAATAAGTTTATATTGATTGCCAGTGAAGTGTTTAAACAAATACTCAATGAATATTCCTAAGAGTAGAGTCAAGGTTTAACTTCTGAATTAAAATTACTACGCGATCTACTTTCAGCGTAGTTAAATGCAAAGCTTTCTGACATTGTAAACTGTCTAAATATAGGTCAGACACCACTAAGTACATTTCCTATATACTATTTCGTCAATTGACCAATTTGCATGCAATACAACACTGATTTCTGGTGTTTCTCGGCCCCAAACCGTATAGGGGGTGAAAGCTCCACTTGTGTACTAAACAAAAGTCTGAGTCAATGGTCTGAGATGGTATAACCTTGATTTAATTCACTGTCATATTTTAGTTTAAAGAAATATGGCATGCTACAATGAGTCTACACTTCCAAACTGGTGTAATTTGCCCTACATCCGAGGTTGTTTTTTGTTGGTAAATGGCTGGTGTGTTCCTTATGTATCCTACAAGAGGATTGAATCCGTAACCCTGATATTGCAGCTTTAAACGTAGCATGAACAATATATCAATCGGCTAAATCGACGTTCTGTAGCTATATTGGATTGTAGTCCGTTGTAATTTCTGCAAAGACATAAAAATGCCAACGCCTGTCTGCTTATCCCCCCATGCATAGAAGGTGAATAACTCGACAACCATAACAGTAAAAGTAATGTACCTTGTTATGAATGTGCGTAATGTTTTTAGCAACAACAACATGTGCTACAAGTTAGTTTTTTTCATTTAGATTAATTATTGAGGTATGACGACGCCGACAACATCGCCAAAGCAATTTCAATAGCCTGGTTTTATTTCGTTGAAAATGTAAACCAGCTTAAGACAGTTATCATTCTTTTTACCTATTTTATGTTTGACATAATTATGATGCGGCTAACATTTTCCTATTTTTAAATGTAGATTACCATACAGAACCATCGACATGCGTATCCGATCCATCGTCCCAAATTGCGCCATCCTAAGTGCTACATTAGATCCGGTCTTTTCGCGCTTCCTCCCACAGGAACCGAAAAAGAAGTTCCATGAAGTTATGAAAAGTTCATATCGACAATTTTAGAGGAGGTTGTTTTTGTTTTGTTTGTTTATTTGCTGAAGTTGATGTTGCTGTAGTTTTTTGGTGGGTGTGGTGCGCTTAAATACAGATAACAATTTAGAACATTTAGTTCCATCTTTCGCACTATAGAAAACTAGGTCTGTATCGTTTTCCGAAAATCTAAGTCATTGTCTAGTTATTGTTTTTAGAGATGACATACATGTTATAGCAGTGAGAAATAAGTACTTTCGTTTTTGAATTTTCTGTAAAAGGTCGATATGGCAATGATAAACAAATTGAAGTAAAGATCAATGAAGTATCGTGAACATCATGGCGGATAGACTAGGATGTGATGAACATTATATGTGGTAAATATAATTCAATATTAATATCAGTAAAATGTGTTATATGTCACTGTTTTATTTACTATGTCTAGTGTAAATTGTTTTATTCTTATGTTATTTGCAGTAACCTGTAAGTTTGACATGCATTAGCAGGTTCACGGAGGGGACTTATTATCGTTCTACTTTTTTGTCACCATCGAATAAAAAAGAAATAAAATGCGCTCAATTTCAACGAATCTCACATATATTGCTCGATAATTATTGAACTTTTTTCCTTAACAAAATATTTTAAAATTCGAATTCGTTTTTTATTGTGAAACTGAATAATACTATGCTCGAATCACCATTGACAAGGGTTTTGTTTGCAGATAAAAATGTCAGTAAACAACAATGTTTTCATTCATTATATTCGTTATCATATATTATTCTGAAACATAATATAACTATGCACGAATCACCAAAAAACAAGGGTTTGTTTGCAGATAAAAATGCTATGTCAGTAAACAACAATGTTTTCATTCATTATATTCGATATCATATATTTATGGAAAGATCAATTTCGTAAAGACCTCCAAATTAACAATAACCTGTACATACGGCGCGTTATCACGGGTTGAATTAACCTAGTATGATAAGGCATGACGCTTTCATACAAACTTGTTATATAGTTTTATTTTAAATGTCCGTGTCATCGAGGATTTCGGGGGACCTCTATTTTCGTCGCCGATGGTAACATTGATTATTGATATATTACATTGATTGTTTAACCGAAACTTGACATTTAAGATCCTATCATCAATGACTTTTGGAACATATTTTCTGGTCTTATCTTTAGGTTACGACCTCCAATAACTAATGGACCGCCTTTCCAACATAATGACGACGAAGACGCGTGGGATTACGAAGCAGATCGAGAGACACTAAGCCGAGGGGGTCGGGGCGGGGGAAGTGGTCAAGGCAGAACACACAGGGGAGTGATGCTCAGCCGACAGCCACTAGACAGCAGGTTTCTTAATAGACTGGCGGAACGGGAGCCAGCGGATATACTTCAAACGATTTCCGACCCGCAGACGGATCTTAGAGACACTCTGGCTCGCATCGCTACGGACAACACTATGATCGCTCTACTGTTAAGGGTTCTTGCAAAGGCGTTCACATGTCAATCGCAGCCAGAGTGCCTCAACCGGGTGCTACTTATCATCAAAGAGGCAAAGGTCTTCGACACCGGTAATGCAACACATTCAGCCTTACAGAATATGTATTATAATCAAAACAATTTAATTACCTCGCTAATTTTATATGCACCTGTATATATAGTATATATCTACACTCTACTTGAACTGTCCCCTAAAACAGTGTTTTGTTCAACCTGATATGACGCCTTACTCTTTGTGTTATTGGTATCTGTTTATCTTAACGTCCCCCCGCACAAAAAAACAAACACATGTTTGCATGGGGCAAGACTTCGATAGAACGAAATTCAATTAGTTAGAGAAGTTATCATTCAAATTCGAAAAGAAATATCATACAAGGCATATATCTAACTATCCATGCATATTTTGCAAATTCAATTGTTTGTTTTGAAACATTTTACTTGTTTTGAACTGAATCATCGATATATTAAACTTTTGCTCGATCCGATTTCCATCTGCCATGCTGTTTAAGACAACGCTCGCTTACAACGCCGGAATTAGCCGCCTGAGTCGTCCCACTAGCGCGCAACAAGTGCGTACCAAAATTTAAACCCGGAGTCACCGACTTAACTTTTCCAACAATAAATTCCCTAGCTCTGGTAAAACTAAGCTTTTTACACTTAGAACCTGAACGACAAGCAGACCTAAACAAATACATATCTGAATCTGAATTCAAACCAGGACAATACATATGAAAAGCATTTCCATGGGGCACGCGCTATTTATGCCTTTGGCAACGTATACATTCGCGATACACGTCGATGTTACTTTAACGCACATGAATTATCATATACATCTTTATATCTCAACTCACTGACCTCACTGTATCTAAAAATTCCTGCGTAACTAAGTAATGCAAGTGACAGATCACGTAAAAAATTACATCAGTGTAATCTATATACATGTCACATGTTTTATAACATGATCTATTCGCAATACATCCTTTTTCACAATAGGTTTAGAGTTATGTCGCTTTGCATATTCTAACATGCTTTTCACAATATAATTATGTTGGATCAGCCAGATCATTAATCCTGTGAAACCACCTTACAGCGTAAAATGATGCTGAAAAAACTGCATCTGATTTGCCCGAGCCTATCAAATTCGACAAAAACATTGCAACGTGATTAGATTGTGCATGACTCGTGGAAAATCCTTTAGCACCACAAAATACTTTAAATGCTTTCAAGTAAGATGTATATTTATCTACTGTCCCGTCCGCCATTGACGCTATACTGTGTGTCTGCCCTCAGAGTGTGCCTCGTTTTCTATTTCTATTATATTATGACTCTGTGTCTTAAAGCTCTAAAATACTAAGTATGTCCTATTGTGCTTACAAATATCTATATGGTGATATGCGCTTTTCAAATCGTACGCGAAAACAAAACTTGACCGGTCAAACATCTGTAGAGCAATATATATATATATATATATATATATATATATATATATATATATATATATATATATATATATATATATATATATATATATATATCGTCAAACTGAATGTTAAATGAATGCAAATATGGATTTATGTACCTACAGTCGAGGACCAATCTAGGTTTACCAGACTTGCCGTAAGCCACGGTTAATGGGTTCACAACCCAAGGTTGTTCATGCACTTCTGATATAAAACCTTCAGCCACCAACTAGCGTATTTCTGTTTCTACAAACGCCAGGTTATCTCTTGCGGACTTATTGTTCTTTGAATGAACTTGTGGAGGAACACTCTTAAATGGAAGCTTATATCCATTTCGTACCACATCTAGAATATATCTATCCTCGGTAATGTCTTCCAACTTGTGTATATTTACTCTAATGATATGATGCCTTACTCTTTGTGCTATTTGTAAATGTTTATACTGCTTTGTGTCATCATGGCTATGTTTGTATGCAACTGTTGACAATGAAATTTAAATGTCATTTTCGTAAACATGTTCATGATTCAGTGGTGTCCTACTTTATGGACATGCAGGGCGAGGACAGCCCGCACGTGCGGCGCGGGTTCCAACAGCCGCTTCGGGACATGGTCACCGTCATGTCAAAATTCGTCGAGAAAAACCCGTCATCTATCACGGAGATTATAGGTACGTATCAGTAGTACCTAGGTGTCTGTTAACTGGCATTGCATACAAACTAATATATATATATATTCTGTTACATTTCGAAAACCCACATTGAAATACTTTGTTACTTGACTCCTGTCATATGTAATCAGTTATTCAGTAAACTGGAGTTTTCTTGAATTTACGTCTTCTCTCCAACGCTTGTCATGTTTAAGAACAGGATAGGGCGAATGAGCAGATCCAGGGTTTAACATAAAAGATGGCGTGGGGAAGGTATTGGTTGTATGTTTCCTGCCATAAACGTCGATTCTTGTAACTCGACAGACAACCTCTTATGTATTAAATAATAGGAGTGATTAATTTCTAAGCAAACTCTAGTTTTGGTATGTATGAGTGCATGAAAACTACATACATCGCCATTATAGTGTAAGAGCTTAGCGTTTACGAGTTAACATAGCTTCCTCAAATGAAGGTACGAGCGAATATTGCTTACCTTTTTGAACGTTTGTTGTCTTTAAGGGCTTCACTCTGTACTGCAAATGGTCATAGATGGATTGCGCGAGACTACTGACGTTATTGATGACGATATACTACAAAACTTCCGGTTACTGACAGAAACAAAGGAGGCCATTCTGCGAAAACGAACCGCTAAAAGGTGCGACTCTTGCGACCATGTTCAGCTTTGTGATGCATTTGTAACGGTCCGCTGTAGGCGGCGGATGTGCGTTCAAAGTGTAACGGTCCGCTGTAGGCGGCGGATGTGCGTTCATAATAATATTTCGTATAAAACGGAAGTACGTTCGTAGTACGTATGTTAACTTGGTAATATGCAAATTAGCAAAGCCCGGGATCTGTGAGAATAGAGAAGTTAGTGTATATAAAAACCAGTGGACCCCTTCAAGGTCGAGCATGCTTTTCCCTGAAGGGATCTGTTGGTGTTTCATTACGCCAGAAAACTCGGCTATCTGGTGTTTATTTGGCTGGCTCGCACGTTACACATTTAATACCTGCTGCATCCATAACGTGAGGTTTTGAAATTATAAACAAATGTTAACTTTCAATTACGTGGGTAATGAGGGACGAAACTGGATAGCAACATGTTGTCAGGACAACGTTCAATAACTAGCTAGCGATATAGGAGAGTACTGTTGAAATTGATCCGCATGTTAGTTACTGAACTTTTACAAATTGCGATATAGGAGTTAGTTTGTAGAAGGAAAATTAGTTATACTATTTTATTTCCAATGTCGGTGTCATTGAGGATTCCGGGTCGGTCTCTATTTCCGTCGCCGATGATTACATTGGTTGCTTCAACCAAAACTTAACATTTAAGATCCTTTTGCCTTTTCATATATATTTTCCAAGCAATTGTCTTATCTTAAGGTTACGGCCTCCCCAACAGAGTGACAACGAGGATTCGTTGGATGACAAAGCAAACCGAGAGACACGCGGCCGAGGGGGACGGGGCGGGGGAGGGGGTCAAGGACGAACCCGTAGGGAAAGGGCGCCCAGCAGACAACCACTAGACCTAGACAAAAGGTTCTTGGAGAGGCTAGCGAACAGGGAGCCGGCGGATATACTTCAAACGATTTCCAACCCGCAGACGGAGCTAAAAGACGTCCTGGACCGCATCGCCACGAACGACACTTTGATCGCTCTACTGTTAAGGGTTCTTGCAAAGGCGTTCACGTGTCAATTGAAGTCAGAGTACCTCAACCGGGTGTTAATTATCATCAAAGAGGCAAAGGTCTTCGACACAGGTAATACAACACATCCAGCCTTACAGAATATGTATTATAATCAAAATAATGCAATTACTAAAGTCATTTTCAACGGTATGTCAACTTATTATTACTCTATCACTTATTTTATACACGCATGTATATAAAGTACATACTTGAACTGAGATCTTACTATTTAGGTAATACATCCTGGCCTTTTTTAATCAAATCATATCAAATTATATAAAGAAATTCTACACTTGACTTTAATTGTTTCTTAAATACAAACTATGTGTTTGTTCACTCTAATGATATTACGCCTTTCTCTTTGTGCTATTGGTACATGTTTATTCTGCTATATGTCGTCATGGTTATGTGTGTTTGTTAATGTCGATTAAATTAAAGAAATAGACTTTTGGAAACATGGTTATGTTTCTTATGTTTCAGTGGTTCCCTACTTTATGGACATGCAGGGCGAGGACAGGCCGCACGTGCGGCTCGGGTTCCGACAGCCGCTTCGGGACATGGTCACCGTCATGTTAAAATTCGTAGAGAAAAAAACGATTTCTATCATGGAGATTGTAGGTACGTACTAGTAATTTAGGGTTTTATCATATGCCATTGCATACAATCTTAAACAAATGTAATAGTATCACTAAGCCATTTTGAAAACCCACATTACAATTTGACTGGTGTCAAGTGAGTTCAGTAATTAAGTAATTTTCTTTACAAACTCTAGTTTGGTATGTGTTGATGCATGAAAACTACATACATTGCCATTATAGTGTATAGTGTAAAAGCTCAGCGTTTCCAATTTATATAGCTTACTTTAATTGATGGTATGAGCGTATTTTGCTTACCTTTTGGACGTTTGTTGTCTTTAAGGGCTTCACAAATTGCTGAAAACGGTCATAAATAGACTGCGAGAGGGTACTGACGTCATTGATGACGACATACTTCAAAACTTCCGGTTACTGACAGAAACAAAGGAGGACATTCTGCGAAAACGAACTGCTAAATGGTGCGACTTTTGCGATCATGTTCAGCTTTGCGATGCATTTAAAGCTACTTCATCAATAACATTATTGAAATTATAAACAAATGTTTCAGCGTAAATGTTTTCAGTCAGGAGGGTTAAGGGTGACGAAATTGTTTTGTAACATATTGTCAAAGACACTGTTTAATATCTATCGAGCGATACAGGAGAGTATCGTTGAAATTGATCCGCATGCTAGTTACTGGACTGTAATGCTAGAGTCTACTTGGCGTTACATCTCAGATATAGGATTAGTTTATAGAAGAAAAAGGCATGAGTTGGTAAAAATGGTACAACAGGTTATAGCCCCTTCCCAAATTCCCTTTGTAAATACATGTAGTTTCATAAAATGCATGCGTTTACCATCAAAGCACTTAAAGTGCTGAGCTACTTGGGAAATGGAACTTATTTCAACGACTTTTCATGTCAGATTCATAAACAACAAACAAATATGTAACAATATGCCATAAATCAGACATGACTTAATATACCTTAACGTATCAATATAACTCCAGTTTCTTACGCTTATACATTTCAGCGGTAGGTTTGGGGAAGGACCTTTTCTGTCGGGTCAAAACCAACCAGAAGAAAGGCCATCAGGAGCAAATATAGCTCGCGACTTCGCAATGGATCCCGAGGGAGGATGTAATATTCGATGCAGATATAGGCTTGACTGTGGGCATGTTTGTGAACGATTCTGTCATCCTCTGGACCAGGATCATAAGAAAGAATCAAGCAGATGTAGAAAACGTTGCAACAGGATCCTATGTGTCAACAGACACAAGTGCCCACTACGATGTGAACAGAAATGTGAGCCTTGTAAAGAGGAAATGGAGAAAATAATACCAAGATGTGGGCACGTTCAACGAGTGTAATGTTCTATCCCTACCGCCGATTTCACATGTCAGGAGGCTTGTCAATCAATACTGTCTTGCGGACATAAATGTCAGTCGAGGTGCGGCATGGCGCATACACAGGACTGCGGCTTAACAGTCGAAAAGATATGGCCATGCGGCCATAAAGGAAATATAAAATGTCACCAGAAAGATAAAGCTATTTGCAGTGTTGCATGTGATGGGATTTTGAGCTGTAGTCACCGATGTCGAGGGACTTGCGGGCAGTGCTTTTATGGCAGATTGCACGTCCCATGCCGGAATGAGTGTAAGAGAACTTTGGTTTGTGGACATGAATGCCAGGACAGATGTAGTCAATGCCCACCGTGTACAAGGCCCTGCCAGAACCAATGCCAACATAGTGACTGCCCTCGGAGATGTGGTGAATTATGTACACCGTGTAGAGAACCATGCATATGGTCGTGTGAACACTATAAATGTACGAACATCTGCAGTGAACCATGCGACCGACCTCTTTGTGATAAACCATGCAGGAAACGACTAGCATGTGGTCATAGCTGTATTGGGCTATGTGGGGAACCATGCCCGGCGGACTGTAGGGTTTGCGACAAACAGAAGGTTACCGAGATCTTCTTCGGAGATGAAGACGAAGAAGACGCTCGATTTGTACTACTTCAAGACTGCAGAATGCGTTGCATCTTCGAAGTGAATGGGATGGATACATACATGAAAACAAAAGTCGATGAAAAGGGAGAAATAAAACTGAAGGATTGTCCAAAATGCCGCACTCCGATAAGAAGAACGATTCGGTATAGGTCGACCATCAATCAAACACTAACGGATATTGAACAAGTAAAAAGTCATGTCATTGCAAATAAAACAAGATTGCGAAAGCTAAGAAAGGACATAAGGCAAACTTTCGGGGAGATTGAAGACGAGCAAAATAAATTGATTTTAAGGAGAAGAATGGAAAAAGCTTACGACGAGCAAGCAGAAAACGCATTGACTGCTCTATTGAACCAGTCGCGCTTTTTGTCACAGATTGACAAGCACAAGTCCGAGTGGTCGAACCTAAAAGGACTGTCATACAGAGGCGAACGAAAGAAGGCTTTCTTGCTCATTGGAAGAATGGTGGATTGGATAATGTCAGAACGATCGCTTATGACAGCGCAGGAGACGGGAGATGCTAAATTGGAGTTTGATCGTTTACGGGCGCAGTTGAAACTTTTGATGTTTCAAATGCGTGCAAATGAAAAACGTATTCAGTTAGATAATACATTGAAAGCAAAGATTCGAGACGCCGAAACGACCTTAAACGGAACCTGCAAATTTAAAGGTGATGTAAAGGCCAAAGTTGAAGACTGTTTAAGGGCTTTACAGAACATAATACCAACAACGGAGTTGGGGATTTCAGAAGAAGAGAGGATAATGATTGTAAACGCAATGGAGCTCCAAAAAGGACACTGGTTTAAATGTCCAAATGGTATGGAAAACTCTTTTATTTTAAAACCAACACTGATATAACTTGGAATTGTTATTATTATAGTATGCTGATTAAACTTGGGATATTGCACATTTTATTAGTGAATTCAACGTACAATTGATATTTAAAAAAAGCTTGTGAGTTTCTACAATCTACTTGTAAATGTCGTGTTTTACCCCTAGTAAAATAATGTTCACATTAATGTTGACTGTATAAACTTAGTACTATTAAGCATTATGTTTTACATGTTCAAACGTTACTAAGTCATAACGGTTAAAATAATAACTTATAATGTATATGTGGTTTTGTAGGTCACGTGTATGCCATAGATCAATGTGGGGGCGCTACGATGGAGAGTCGCTGTCCCGATTGTGAATCCTGGATAGGAGGTGCCAACCATCGTCTGCGAGCCGACAACGTTCTGGCGACGGAAATGGATGGGGCCGTCCACGCTGCCTGGTCTGAACAAGCCAATATGGCGAACTATGGGTTTGAAGCCATATTTTAAGAGGTTTACGAAAGCGTTTACTCGCTGAACCTTAAGGGGCAGTACTTCGAATGTTTTGAACAATATGATCAATATTGAATGGTTGCTTTTGAAGCATAGTATAAATGAGTGTATACGAATGCATGTTTGTATGTACATACATGTACTGCTTTGATGTTTTTTTTTATTTTTGATTATGAATCATATTTTATTTGTAAGATATCTAATGTACCAAATGCCATAGTTACATGTATTTCCAACTGATATTCTAAAACATATAAAAGTATGCAAGGAATGTTTAATTCGAAATTAATGGAAATAATTTATTTTTTATTTTTAAAATGACTGAAATATTGTTCTAAGTATGTTGTGTACATCCCTTTTTAGCTTTTAATATCTGCCTTTTACATGTTAAAGACCTTTCCGTTACAATGTGTTGTTATTTGTCTAGAAATAATGTTGTTCATTTGTATGCAATTGAACTATGCCATAGACATTACATAACACATGCGGAGCGGAGTTCATTTGTTACAGATGGCATTATGCTCGTTGTACTTATTGTAATTAACTTTAATAGATATAGTTATGCATATTTCTGATTATTGTAAATCGATGTATGATGGTTGTCCTTAAATTGGGAATTAATAAATTATTTAAATTCTGGTTAAATTAAAAATTCCAAAATAATTACTACATATTAAGTATTTACAATGATCCCTTTCAGATAAGTTTGAAAATGTCATGGCTGAACATACAAAATTAAAACTTTTATAGACAGTTGAAACAGACAGGAGTTATTTAATTTGTATATTTATATAATTAATATGGTTTATATATAATCGATATGATTAATATAATATTTAACAATTAAATGCTATTAAACAATAATGAAATATATGTTTACTTACCCGTTTTACACAAAATTTATTTTGATCGATAGAAGACAAACCATTGTAATTTTCTGCTAGACAATGAATGCGTAAATTAACTTATCAAATTGAATTAATTGTACAGTATGGTATATTAATTATTTTTATCAATTTACTTAAACATATATACGTATGTATGATTTATTGTAAGCAGAAAATGATTCTTTTGGTGGTAGAATCCTATCATTAGGGTGTATTTTTGGTTTTATTTCGCGGATTTTGTTCGGTTTCTAATTTGATTAAACAGCTAGTTAAATCATTTTAATAAAAAATTATCGAGTAAACTTATTTCAATATTCGGAAATGTTTAGTTAATTGTTTTTTGTAAGTGTAAGACATGTTTTAATTATATGCTTTATTTATGCCCGTTTATAATGCATTGTTAAGTTAAAAAAATGCATATCCATATATTAAAACTGTAATATGTTGTGCGAACATATCTGTATGATTCGATTCCCACTAAAAACTGCACATTTATACTGTTTTTGTTTATTGAGTACATACTTGAGATTTCCCGAATTTTGTCTAGTTTTTTTAAATCTCATTAATAATGTTTTAATTACAGCTTTTTAAATAATTTTAAATGCAATTAACAAGTTACTATTTTCAGTATATAGATGTTTTCAGTTAACTACGGCTATTATCTCAGTCAATGCTTTAAATGTATGATTATTTTGATAATGACAGTAAAGTTTTTTGTTATTGTTCTTTAACAGTTGGAGATATATACATGTACTGAAACTGTGACCTATCTTAATTAGTTTGATTCTTTTCTCCCAATAAATATAACTGCACATGTACACTTATATTTTGTATGAGCGCAAAGTTCTTTTATCCTTTGTCCCCTAGGATGAATGAAGTATTCAAGTGGAAATGATGTCCGCCTGTTAAGAGTTAAAGTTTTTACCTCGGCTGAGGCACCTTGTGGATGTAGTTCGTTTAAATCCGAATTTTTACTCCAATGTGCTGTATTTGATTAGAATGAACTAAATACGATATTAATTTTTCACGTCGTTTATTTTCATCATTTGAACTTGTGTACTTGTACTCCATAGTTGATGCGTTAAATCACTTTTATACGTAAAATTGAGACGCTATTGACAACAATTCATTTATCATAACATAAATATTAACTTTCCAAAATGTTGATTTAAGTTTTTCTTGGCTCCATAAAAAACAAAAAACAAGATAAACATTTATTTTTATTTTATAAAATTCGCGATGATTCGCGATCTGAACATATCCGAAGATGTTGAAGATGTTGCGTTCACCTGAAAGTATTCGCAATTGCAGAAAGGCAATTCGATTAAGGAATTGAAGTTAAGGTGTATTATTATATGTCTGAAACCATATATCAGAATGAAGAAACCGATTGTTTATAAAAGGGCAAGTTGATATCTTCGCCAGTAATTTTGACCATGCACACCGGCCGGATCCGGCATGCGCTTTTCAACTTTACGCGCGAACGGGAATCGGAGATATGTTTACCTCGTGACTGGTACCCGTCAGCGCGTAGAGCCAAAAAGCGCATGCCGGGTTCGGCCCTTGTGTGTACTCAAAATTACTGGCGAAGATCTGTGAGTCGGTATATAAACAGTTTTCTGCACAGAGTTATCAAAGAAAATTGCGAAAACGCTACTAGTTTGTGCTTGTTGAGCTTTTGCACCTTGGGGATAATTTCCATCTGAACATGCATGCGGCGTATACAGTTGTTTTATCGAAAAATTCTTGTAGATCTGAGCTCGTTTCCATACACATGTCTCAATCCGAAATCTGCTAACCTTCATTACTTGTGAATGATTAAGATTGTTTGACATTTCAAAATATTTAATATGTAAAAAAAATACGACTAAAAGTGGATTATTTGTTTTTAGCTCCACTGGCCGAAGGCCATGGAGCTTATGTCGTCACAGATTGTCCGTCGTGAGTGCGTGCGTGCGTGCGTGCGTGCGTAAACTTTTACTTTAAACGACATCTCCTCTGAAACTGATAAGCGGATTTTGACAAAACTTCACAGGAATGTTCCTTTGGTGGTCCTTTCCCAAAATTGCTCAAATGGTTCCGGTCCATTGCACAATATGGCCGCCAGAGCTAAAAATAGCAAAATCTTTAAACGACATCTCCTCTGAAACGGTTCGGCAGATTTTGATGAAACTTGACAGTAATGTTCCTTGGGTGGTCCTTTATTAAAATTGCTCAAATGGTTCTGGTCCATTGCACAATATGGCCGCCACAGCTAAAAATAGCAAAATCTTTAAACGACATCTCCTCTGAAACGGATAGGCAGATTTTGATGAAACTTGACAGAATTGTTCCTTGGGTGGTCCTTAATCAAAATTGCTCAAATGGTTCCGGTCCGCTGCACAACATGGCTGCCAGGGCAAAAAAATAGAAAAACCTTTAAAGAACATCTTCTCAGAAACCGATGATCAGATTTTGATGAAACTTAACAGAAATGTTCCTTGGATGGTCCTTTACCAAAATTGCTCAAATGGTTCCGGTCCATTGCACAATATGGCCGCCAGAGCTAAAAATAGCAAAATCTTTAAACGACATCTCCTCTGAAACGGTTCGGCAGATGTTGATGAAACTTGACAGTAATGTTCCTTGGGTGGTCCTTTATTAAAATTGCTCAAATGGTTCTGGTCCATTGCACAATATGGCCGCCACAGCTAAAAATAGCAAAATCTTTAAACGACATCTCCTCTGAAACGGATAGGCAGATTTTGATGAAACTTGACAGAATTGTTCCTTGGGTGGTCCTTAACCAAAATTGCACAAATGGTTCCGGTCCGCTGCACAACATGGCTGCCAGGGCAAAAAATAGAAAAACCTTTAAAGAACATCTTCTCAGAAACCGATGATCAGATTTTGATGAAACTTAACAGAAATGTTCCTTGGATGGTCCTTTACCAAAATTGCTCAAATGGTTCCGGTCCATTGCACAATATGGCCGCCAGAGCTAAAAATAGCAAAATCTTTAAACGACATCTCCTCTGAAACGGTTTGGCAGATTTTGATGAAACTTGACAGTAATGTTCCTTGGGTGGTCCTTTATTAAAATTGCTCAAATGGTTCTGGTCCATTGCACAATATGGCCGCCACAGCTAAAAATAGCAAAATCTTTAAACGACATCTCCTCTGAAACGGATAGGCAGATTTTGATGAAACTTGACAGAATTGTTCCTTGGGTGGTCCTTAACCAAAATTGCTCAAATGGTTCCGGTCCGCTGCACAACATGGCTGCCAGGGCAAAACAAATAGAAAAACCTTTAAAGAACATCTACTCAGAAACCGATGATCAGATTTTGATGAAACTTAACAGAAATGTTCCTTGGATGGTCCTTTACCAAATTTGCTCAAATGGTTCCGGTCCATTGCACAATATGGCCGCCAGAGCTAAAAATAGCAAAATCTTTAAACGACATCTCCTCTGAAACGGTTCGGCAGATGTTGATGAAACTTGACAGTAATGTTCCTTGGGTGGTCCTTTATTAAAATTGCTCAAATGGTTCTGGTCCATTGCACAATATGGCCGCCACAGCTAAAAATAGCAAAATCTTTAAACGACATCTCCTCTGAAACGGATAGGCAGATTTTGATGAAACTTGACAGAATTGTTCCTTGGGTGGTCCTTAACCAAAATTGCTCAAATGGTTCCGGTCCGCTGCACAACATGGCTGCCAGGGCAAAAAATAGAAAAACCTTTAAAGAACATCTTCTCAGAAACCGATGATCAGATTTTGATGAAACTTAACAGAAATGTTCCTTGGATGGTCCTTTACCAAAATTGCTCAAATGGTTCCGGTCCATTGCACAATATGGCCGCCAGAGCTAAAAATAGCAAAATCTTTAAACGACATCTCCTCTGAAACGGTTCGGCAGATTTTTATGAAACTTGACAGTAATGTTCCTTGGGTGGTCCTTTATTAAAATTGCTCAAATGGTTCTGGTCCATTGCACAATATGGCCGCCACAGCTAAAAATAGCAAAATCTTTAAACGACATCTCCTCTGAAACGGATAGGCAGATTTTGATGAAACTTGACAGAATTGTTCCTTGGGTGGTCCTTAACCAAAATTGCTCAAATGGTTCCGGTCCGCTGCACAACATGGCTGCCAGGGCAAAACAAATAGAAAAACCTTTAAAGAACATCTTCTCAGAAACCGATGATCAGATTTTGATGAAACTTAACAGAAATGTTCCTTGGATGGTCCTTTACCAAATTTGCTCAAATGGTTCCGGTCCATTGCACAATATGGCCGCCAGAGCTAAAAATAGCAAAATCTTTAAACGACATCTCCTCTGAAACGGTTCGGCAGATGTTGATGAAACTTGACAGTAATGTTCCTTGGGTGGTCCTTTATTAAAATTGCTCAAATGGTTCTGGTCCATTGCACAATATGGCCGCCACAGCTAAAAATAGCAAAATCTTTAAACGACATCTCCTCTGAAACGGATAGGCAGATTTTGATGAAACTTGACAGAATTGTTCCTTGGGTGGTCCTTAACCAAAATTGCTCAAATGGTTCCGGTCCGCTGCACAACATGGCTGCCAGGGCAAAAAAATAGAAAAACCTTTAAAGAACATCTTCTCAGAAACCGATGATCAGATTTTGATGAAACTTAACAGAAATGTTCCTTGGATGGTCATTAACCAAAATTTGTTAAATGGTTCCAGTCCACTGCACACCATGGCTGCCAGAGCTAAAAAATAAAAAAAAAAAACTTTATACGACTTGTCGTCGAAACCGATGACCTTTTTTCGATAAAACTTGACAGAAATGTTTGTTTGGTGCTCCTTTACTCAAATTGTCCAAATCATTTCGGTCCACTGCACAACATGGCAGCCAGAGCTATTAAAGTAATTTTTTTTTTAAATAACTTCTCCTCAAAAATTGATGATTGTATTTCTATGAAACTTGACGAAAATGTTCGTTAAGTGGTCTTTGCTTGAACCTTTTGGCCAGTGGAGCACAGGCACTGATGTGCCTCTTGTTTATGTGTATCATAGAGTACTAAAACACATTTTTTTACGATTCTCAGTCCAAGAGATCACCCTAGGACCAATCGCTCGAATCAGGTTACTGGTAGCTCGACTAGCCAAAAATGCGGTCCAAATACCAAGTAACTGTGGTTAGTTCTGGGACCAATCGTATTCCTAATAATATTTCGATTGTATTTGAGATATGAGCAAGGCTAACATTTGTGTACGCCGCAGCCATCCAAACGATCACAATAGCTTGACTTTTCAGTAAAAGCAACAATAGACGAGCTAAAATGGTTCCCCGACCTATGATCTTTACTTGAAGGTACTCACTCATGTTTGTTATAAATATTCTTTTTTGAATGCCGTAATATGTGGCAAATCAATTGGAGTATACAACTAATTAAGATATCAAAAGCTGGATATTGACTTTACAAGCGTGGGTTTTCAATCCAATAAAACCAACATACTTCTTTATACCATAACTGTATTTGTTTCTGCAATTTCGATATCAAAGTAAACTAATGATAAAATAAGTGTTTTTAGATGATTTTCCGGGAAAACTTTTTTTTCGGGATAACTAATTCTTGGTTCAAAAACATGGTGATCGAGTACCTTTAAAGCATGATATTGCAATCAATGAACTTTTTTCCGACATAGAATCAAGGTATACAAAATATCAGGGTACTTCCGAGAAATGCTGACGTATAGAACAAAGCTCGTTTAACTTACACAGGAACAACAGTGTGTGTATAATAATACCACGTGATAAATTGCGTCATAAATGCTACGTCTGAAGGCATCATTTTGCTTCGAATGAAGACTTTAAACGAAGATAACTTTCTTATTTCATCACCATTTTTAAAGAATCATAGCGCAGGCTACGCCGTTCACGGAGCCCGGCCTTCAGTCTTTTACCAGTTTGAAACACTTCGACAAACCTTTTCACAATACGGCCGTCTGAAGGAGCACTGTCAAATCATTATTTTGGAAACAGGTTTGTCCAAGTGTTTGATGAAACTAATTACCTTATCACACTCCGGTAATAAAGCGAAGGCGGGGCTCTTTAAGCGGCATAGACTGCTCTTTGTTTTGTTTAAAATGGTATAGTAAAGGAAAAGTTATCTTTGATTTAAGTCTTCATTTTAAGCAAAATGTTGCCATCCGACATAGCATATATGACGTAATTTATCACGTGGTACACACACACTGAACAAGGCCCTCTCAGAGTTGCCCCCAGTGAAACAATTGTTCACATTAATTTAAGATGTGCAATACCTCAAGAATTATACAAAATTAAGACCATTTTCTAGATTTATTTCAAAATTCACTTAAATCAATACACAACCAAGTATCTAACGATTCTATATTTACAAAACAGATCATCAACTAAATGAAGCACATTCTCTACCATAACTTAATCATACAGTCGAAACCCGTTGGCTCGAACTCGCTTGGCTCGAATTCCTCTTTGGCTCAACGAGATGTTAGGGCCTGATTTCTGTAAACTGAAGGTAAACATTTCAGCTTGACTTGAATTTTCCAAGGCTCGAGGTATTTTTGCTGGTCCCTTGGAGTTCGAGCCAACGGGGTTCGACTGTAAATGAACATGGAACATTTATTTCAGTGGCAAACAACACACTTATGAAGTATGTTACAACTAATACATTGAAAACTACAGCGAAAAGCCCGGTTGTCAAACAATTTAAGTAAGAGGCAAAGAGACAGGAGAAAATGATCACTTACTCCAAATACTCTTAAAGCTGCACTGTCACAGATTGACCATTTTGACAACTTTTTTTTGTCTTGGAATGAGCCAATTTTTTATTTAATGTCTGGAATCGGGTGATATAAAAGACTGGTGCTCAAAGATCAGAATGCTAACGTTTTAAGAGAAATGTAAAATTCAGCAGTTTTCAAAACAATTGAGATCTGTTCTATTGTGACTTAAATAACTGATTTGAAAGCATTGGTGCCAGAATCAGCTGATTCTGAGACAAAAAAGAAGAAGTTGTCAAATCGGTCAATCTGTGAGAGTGCAGCTTTAACATTAGAAACAAATTATAAAAGCATCTATCTGACTGAACACCTGATTAATGTAAAACAATTAAAGAAATATTTAAACATAGCTTCTTATAAAATTTAAAAAAAATATTTTTATTAATTTTATGAATGTAATAAACTCTAATTCAAAATCTATTTATTTTAAAATCCTATGTAACGTACATTTATGTGATCTTGAATGCCTTGTGACCCTTTTATAAAGAATTGTATCTAAAGAGTTTCATATGTAGGGAAGGAATTCATTCAACACTGTATCGAAAATGATGTTACTCCCATGGTTTTTTAGCATCGAAAGATTACAAAATGTCATTTCACGTCCAATTTTGCTTTAAATAAAAAACAAATTCAATTCAGTACAAACAGTAGGAACTTGAGCTATAAAGCATTTTCCCCTTTCAAAGATACCAAAGGTCTACATGCATTGAAACAAAGTTTTTCGAAAGGCTCCTTAAAATGACATGCAAGACATTTTCTGTGCATTGGATACCAAATAATGTCTAAAAATTCAATATTTCAATATATAAATAATATATATTATAATTTTGTAATAGATTATTACTTCATCCTATTACTTATGAACAAGAGGTATATAAGTATAATGTTTATCAATGTGTTTTAAGATCATTTACTGGTATTCTAACAGATCTTCATGTTCATGTATAACTAATGCACGAGTCAATTGTAACCAAGATCCCCCACCAGGTCCGAGGAATAGCATGGACTTTGACTTTCGGTCCAGCAAATCTTGGGTAAAATCCCCGCCCTGCAGGGACACACTACTGGTAAAATCCTCGCCAAATGCCCCCCCCCCCCATCCCAGGGACATCTTAGGTAAGGCCCATTCCACACTATTTTCAGCGCAAACAAAACCACCACATTCACCTGGCACTGCAGTGCCCCCTGGAAGGTGAAAACACAGCCCATTTTCCCGGCTGTCCCCGGTATTCCCCAGACCTGGGGGGACAGTGGTTACAATTGACTGATGCATAATCATAACATACAATTTAGTAATGTAAAGAAAAGTAAAATAGTTTGACCTACAACAATAATCACAGAAATAGCATTTCAAATGTAAAATTAATCATTGAACATACTTTAAGCAAGTATATGGACATCTAATCAACAATCTGCTGACTCAATATGCTGACTTATATACTAGTATCTCTTTGTAAGTTTGTCTAATGGCTTACTGAAAGAAAGGCACAATCAACGATTGCCAAAATGTGTTTAATTACCAAAATGTTAAATGAAACTTCTAAAAGTGGTATTAGATGGTATCTTAAACTCTATGTTTTTCTTTTATAGAAATCTATCATTTAACATGAAAATTACATAATTAATTGCAAGGTTTATATGTTAACAAGGTCAAGAACGATCAAAGTGAAAGAGCAATCATAAATTACACTATGTAAATGTTTAAAAAAGTAACAAAACAAAACGGTCCCTGAAAATTGCCATGTATACTCAGGGTCTAAAAATGTACCCTTCTTTGCTGTAGCCGATACCGGACTACTTCCCCAAATGGCCAGAATCTGTATTTTTTTCTCAAAATAGGCCCTGAAATTCCCCATTTAAAACAAAATAAAAAAGTACTTATATATATATTATATAATAAGAAGCTCATGATTCATTATATGATGTCTCTGTGTGATATATTTACTGTTTAATTGATTTTTACTCCATTAATTTTGTTCCCAATATGTTTGAAAAAGTATTCTGAGAATTTGTTTCCCCCCAAAAAGCGCTAATATGTCTTCCCCATAACCAGTAAAAAGGTCCCGATACTTAAAACAAAGAAACCAGGACTGAAAATTTTAAATGTAAACAAAGAAAAATTGACAATGAATGTAGTGTGAAGTACTTTTAAAGTTTGTTTTAGAACTTGACATTCATTGTATACACATAAGGCAGGCAATAATATGTACAGATGCAACTACACTTCTGTACATGTTCTAGATTAATTCTTGAAAAAGCGACCACGTAGTCACTTCGGAAAAATGAGCGCAATATATATATGTATATATATATGTATATGTTGCAAATAGTTTCTGTTAATATCTTGGATGATCATATAAATTTTTGGAAAGTTGGGGTTCAAAATGTGTTTTGATGGTTTCTGAATCTGGAAAGACTAGAAAAAAACTTCAGCCATTTTTCTACAGATTTCGGACTTAGATTTCAGTGCAGAACTTTTTGTAGTTGCATTTTATCTAACTCAGTGCTCCAGTTAGCCCTAAATAGCAGAGTAAGCATCCAGCTTCCTTATACTACACCCTACAGTGCCCTCATTTTTGACAGAGTAAAATTTAAAAAAAAGTACAGTCAAACCCCGTTGGCTCGAATTTGCTTGGCTTGAATTCCTCTTTGGCTCGAACTGGATGTATTATAAAAGGACTGATTTCTTTATGTATACTAAATATAAAAAAAAAAATTGCTTGGCTTGAATTTTTTGAGGCTCGATGTATTTTTGCTGGGCCCTGAGAGTTCGAGCCAAGAGGGTTCGAATGTATAAAAATAATTAATATACAGGGTTTTGACATTAAAGTAAAGATAATAGCTAAGGTATTCTTAACAAACTATAGTTATTGAAACTAGATACAAGACTTACTCAATAAGATTTAAACATTGGCCCTTGCACTTAGTGCCCTATTAAGGCTCATTCAATGTGCATAAAAATGCCGTATCTGACCTATCATATATACATATATATATATAACAATGAGGAACATATTAAAATTATTGTTACCTACATGTAGTGTACAGATGGAAATAAAACATTTTATGATTTTTGATAAAAAAAAACCTATGGTAACAGCCTTATGTAATATATTAGTCTGGTATAAAAAGAATCCAATTGATTTTACTATTGTTGATTTAGTATTTTTCCAAGAAAAACAAAACAAATACATCATGTGGCTTAAAGATGCACTCTTACTCCCAAATAAGATTTACAACAATTAATACAATTGTTTTAACAAACCAAAAAGAATGAATAAATGTCAAAAACAATGGTTCTTATGAAGGATACAGAGTTTAATTTGAAAGAAAGGTGCAGAAAACATGGTATTTCTACCTTATCAGATGATAGTAGATCACAGTAAATCTTTTATCTCTCACCAATCATTTAATATTTTTCATGTTGTCTGCTATTAAATACACGGTTATAGTCTTGTTATCCATAATTAGTATTTTCCATAAATGAATTATTTAATAAGCTGTTAAAGGTTTATCACTCAAAAATTTATGTTTGTTATACATGTGTATGTATTCATTTTGAATAAGAGTGTCTCTTTAAAAAACAATCCACCAGAAAAAACATTTGGAAAATGAAAAAAAAAAAGATTTATTTATAGTATCTTTAACCATCTTCTCAAAAAAAAAACAGATTTCGAGAACTCTGTAAATATTGTGTTCTGAAAACAAGCCAGAAGTGGTTTTCAGAAGGAGGTTTTGATCCTCTGTACTTGTTGTTGATTAGTTTAAAAAAAAGGGAATGAAGCTATAAGCTGCACTCTCACAGATTGACTGTTATGACAACTTTTTTTTATTTTTTGTCTAGCAATGAGCCAAATTTTGCATAAATTTCTTGAAACTAATGATACAAGACTGCTGACAAAAGATCAGATTGAGTTTTTCATATTCACATTCAAAAATTGATGTTTAAAAAGGTCAAAGAGTTACTTAAGCTTTAAAAAAAATAAAACTTTTGGCAGTTGTCCAAACAATTGAGATCAGGCCCCAATTTCTCAAAACTTCTTAAGCTTAACAGGCTTAAGTCGCTTATTTCAATTAGCCAAAATACATACTAATAATGCATTTCGATAAATGAAAAATGGTTTCTTCTAACTAGCGTCCAGATTTTTCTTATATAATTTCAAAAAAATCTTAAAGAAGTAAATACAACGCACATTATGGAACAACAAAAACAGTGAGTTTAGCTTAAACTTGTAATAAGGGACTTAAGAAGTTTCGAGAAATTTGGGGCCTGTTCTATTGTGAGTTATCCTAAAATGTATGACTGTATTGAAGGCATAATGATACCAAAACAGCTGATTCTGAGATAAAAACAAAATGTCAAAACTGTCAATCTATGAGAGTGCTGCTTTAATTCACCAATTGAAAAAAAAACAATGGAAAAATGTAAAAAGGGAAGTTAGTGACTGGACATCTAGAACAAAATGTTTGAGTTCTTGAAATATGACATTTTTAAATATTTCCCATTCTTTTAATTTCTTAAGTATAACAATGAATTTGTTTCATTATATACATATCATAAGCAACAATTGTTTAAAAAGCAGTTAGATCCTTTTTATACCAGACTTATAAAAATAGATACCAGGGATTCATAATTCAATTATTTACGCTTTCGTAGAAAAACATGCCATTTTGTATGAGCATGTTATGTCATTTCAAAAATAATGTTGTTGAAATTGTGTCCCAGCCCTGAGTGCCCTGACGTTTGATTTGGAACTGAGAGCAGGTTTAAGTTTAAAAATATCTAAGTGACATTTTCACAGTTTGAAACAGTGAAATACAATATCAAAAATTATTTCACTGACAAATCTCTACAAACCACCGGAAAGCATATATAATAATATATTATGAATTATTTTAATTTTTAAACTACAGTACTTAAAAATGTTTCTCATAGAAGGTTAAATATACATACATGTATGTAAATATGAAAAAGAAATCAGGAGTCTATGCATAAAATTTAGTGTTTTGTGAAGTTATTTGAGTTAGTTAAAAAAGTGCAAATCCAAGAATTTCTTTACTGAAAATTAAGTCCAAAATTCATTTTAAGCTTTACAGCATTTTCAAGCATAATAAAATCATCAGATAGTATTCTAAGTCCTAACTTTCTGTCTAGTTTTGATATGTTTCAAGAGTATAGGTGGAAAATAGTAATTATTTTCAGAGGTATTATGCCGCTTTTCAAGAAGTGATTGAGGACATTTTTATATTATACCTTTCCATGAAACTTCAACATTTTTTTCAAAACATCCAAGTTATTTTCCAGAATAACTGAAGACAGGTATCAAACTTTCTGTTATACAATTGTGATAACTTGACATGATATACATGTAATATCTTCTATTGAGGTTCTAGTGTCCCGTCATGATATTGGGTGTCCTTAGGGGTAATGTTTATATTTGTTTTTATGAAAAAAATATAAACTCAAAAAATGAATATTTAAAAACAAATGTTAGCACAAACAGATATAATCTATAATTAACTAACAATATTTTAATGATGATTGGATGTTCACATATTTAAACATAGAGATTCTGCAGTACTTCTGGTTCCCGATCGAAGCACTGCAGAACTACATGATGTGCTTGGTTGAAAATCTGGTCCTTTCTTTGGATTTCTACAACCTCTGCATTTGCATGTTCTTAAGCAAGGGAGCTTCATACTGTAACAAGGACATCTCTGCCCAATGCATGTCAACTGATTGTTATTTCCTGTTTTTCCACAGTTACACACACTGAGGGGTTTCAGTTCTGGCGGCTGCAGTTCAATTTTTACTTTTTTCACTGAGGGTTCATCATCATCAATTTGATCTAATTCCTCGGGTCCATTCTTAGATTTTAAAACACCGTAAGCTGAAGTATTCTTTTTTCTTTTCTGTTTGCCTTTTTGTGCTTTTTTGTTTAACACTTTATTCAGTGAACCCTGTTTTCTTTGCTGCTTAGCTTTGTGAATCAGTTTTACACTTTGTCTGACTTTCTTTTTACTTCTAGCACGTTTGTGGTATGTGAACATCGGTATGTCTTCCCTGTCATCATTCGCAGATGTATCATTAGTTGCTTTAGTGATTTCCTTATCATCAGAGATCAAAGTTGAATGTTCGGCAGATGTAGAAGGTTCAGGATGCAATGAAATTTCAGTTGTTGATGGTGCACATTGATCAAGCAAGTTAATTCCTTCTAACAGTATTGACTGCAAATTGTTTGTCTCACCATTCATGTTCACACTGCAAATTGCCTCACCTAGAGGGGAATTATGAATGTAAGTACACAGTTTTTTGAAGCAGGAGAGTAACACTTTCAGTAGAGGATTTGGGACAAATAACCAATGATCCTTACACCAGCTGCACGAAGGTTTTAGTCGCATTTTGCCACCAACACAATTCTTACATACGAAATGCTTGCAAACGTTATGGTTTGGACCCATAGGCTCGTATAGAACGTTAAAGCATACATAACAACCAAGCGATTGTCTTAAACACGGAAGCAGACTTCGTAATTCGCTCCATGACTCCGGAACTGACGGGTCAGCACGCATGACAATGCGGCAGATCGATGTATAAAAGTCGAGGGCATGCATTTCAATTATTAACGAACGATTTCGTTATTATAATTGTTAAAATTTTGTAAAAAAACTGTCTAAAATTTTGCAAAAATCTACAGAGTATGCGTAAATACAACTGACGTCATCATTTTTTGTGCACTTATACAAATATTTTCCGTTGAAAAGTCTGCCAACGGTCACACCACACTATAATTATGCCTTAGTAATAAACGAACTACACGCAGCGTTATTTCCCTTTCTGTTCCGAAGCTAGAAATATCGAGGGCTCAGCGCAATACTGTTGTTACTCCATTTTTCAAAATTGTTCAGGAGAAGTGTTGGATATATTTGAACATAACAATGCTGTACTGTATGTTAATTTCAAACCCAAAAAATATTATCATTAAACATTGAACACAAATTTAAAAGATGAATTTGATGAAAATTTGACTTACTACAGTTTGCACCGCAAAAGTCAGATTTCATCAGAATATATATTTATGCAACATTCTCGTAACTTGACCTACGCCAGTTTTCCACCTGATATTATTTCAATTTGAGAAAATATATTTATGCTACATTGTACGTAGCACTTTTTGTCTTTGACATTATCAATGAGAAATATGGTTTATAACCGAACAGATAATGAACAACATTTTTATTTGATAATTGTTACAACCACGTAGTGCCTCACTTTTGAAATTGCTCATAATTCGAGTTGAATAGAGGTCTAACTTAACACTTATATAATGGAAAAGGGCTCCGGGCGAAAGTATATTTGGTCAGTAAGTAAAGTGCGAGTGAGAAGACATGAATGAATGTTAAGTTTTTCTTAAACAATTCGGAAAATGTACCAATGATTAGTAAGTTATATTTTTGTTACAGTTTTGCTTTTTATAAATGAAGTCATTTTATATTAAATAATGAAAGGTGAGTTAAGGCAATTTTTGGTGGCTAAAAAACTTTAGAGCATTTTTTGTAACTTGAAGTACTTTTGAATGTCATGCAAACCCTTTATGAACCTCTATTTGTTATGTTTATTGCAATATTTTGATTGTTATTGTGTATATGACTTATGTGTATTCATTATTGCGTTTAGATTATTGACCAAAAGTTAATATCAACATAATTCAAGAGAAGTATTTATATGAACAACTACATAATTCTCGATTCTACCACGGACCTACATGTATACTATAGACCATAAAAGTGATTCAACAAACTATTTAAAATTTTGAACAATGCTTTGGTGTTCATTGGTAAAATCAGTTAAGTTGGCTATTGAATAATTTCTTAAAGGGACAATACACCAGATTGGCAACAAAAAAGTCTTTTCTGTAACGAACCTCAGGGCAATTATTTAATAAAATGTTTTAATCTTTGATATCATAATTGTAAAAAAATAAATACCAAAATGTAAAAAAAATCGGGTCGGAGACCGGGTTCGAGCCGGTGTCGCCAAAATTGTAATCTAGTGTTGTATCATGGTCATTGTGCTACGAAGGCTTACCCTAAAATGGAATATTGAAGCTATATACCTAACTTGGTAATATCACGTGATAACATCGACTAGCCAATCACGCATAAGGAATGAATTCTACTAGGCATACCTAGTAAATTTTTTAATGGAAAAATACGAAAAAACTGCGAACAAAAAAATTAAATAAAAACTACGTGGTACTTGAGTTAGTAAGTTGCAATGCATTGAACACATCGATACTAAGTTTATGTCAGTTTTCGACAATTTTCTTTTTCCCCGCTATTTCATCGTACTGAGTGCAGCCCCTTGAACTTAAAAAGTTTTTTCCAAAGATTGGACAAGACTCCATATTATTCCAGTGTGTGTATACCACGTGATAAATTGCGTCATAAATGCTATGTCGGAGGGCAATATTTTGCTTCGAATGAAGACTTCAAACAAAGATAACATCACTATTTCTTCACCATTTTAGAAGAACCATATAGCGTAGTCTACGCCTCTTACGGAGCCCCCGCCTTCGGTCTTTACCAGAGGTCTATTGAGATTTTAGTTTCTTAAAACACTTCGAAACACCTTTCCACAATACGGCCGTCTGACGGATCGCTGTCAACGCACTACTTGGGAAATCTGTCTGTCGAAGTGTTTGATAAACTAATCACCTTATCAAACTTGGTAATAAAACGAAGGCGGGGTTCTCTAAGCGGCATAGACTGCACTTTGTTTTATTTAAAATGGTGTAGTAAAAGAATAGTTATCTTTTATTTAAGTCTTCATTTTAAGCAAAATGTTGCCTTCCGACGTAGCATATATGACGTAACTTATCACATGATATGCACAAACTGTATTCTATGACCTGAGTCTGAGTTTGAGAGTCGAGACATAAACTTACTTCCTATTTTCATTCTGTTTTTAAAAAGGTTATTACTTAAGTAATATTGGTAAACATTAGTGTATCAGTTCTACAATAAGGCTCGTAAAATTTGTACAAACTAATCATGGATATTTTGAAACTGTTAAGAAATCGGTTTTCTGAGACTGAGTCTGACGACCGACATTGAGTAATTGAATATATATAAACTTACAGGAACAAGTACATTTTGTGAGATTGGCTAGTTGTCAACAAGGCAGACAAGTGGTTTTTCTCCGGGTACTCCGGTTTCCTACATTACAATTTAAAATAAACCTGTTTTAGAGGCAGGAAGGACACTAAATGAGAAAAAAAACATGCTATTGGCACCGGATGTTCAAACTCAAATTATTAAAAAAAAACACAAATCTTATGATTCCACATTTAAATATACAATGCAAAAAATGTCATATTTTGAAAATTTGTTTTTTCATAAATATGCACTTTGTACTGTGTACATATGTTCACTATACTCAGTGCAAAGTGCATATTAATGTGTGTGTGTGTGTGTGTGCGTGTGCGTGTGCGTGTGCGTGTGTGTGTGTGTGTGTTTAATAGCTTTTCAAAAGTTTGCAATCGTACTTATTAGTTTGGCATTATAAGATATCTTTTAACGATTGTTTTTATTGAAGATTGAAAGTCTGTTGCCAGTGAAACACACAGACACTTTAAACAGACTATACATGCATCACAATAGCTTTATCAATATATGATGGATGGGATGATCGCCCTGAAAAGCTAATGCGGGCTCCTATAAGACTTTCACGTTTATTTGCCATTTTGGTAAATATTTGGACAAATGTGAGGTTTCAAGAGCGCTCAAAAACCAGTGGGCCCATGCTTCGATAACCTCCAAAAGGCGGTTACACCTAATATATTTCGACACAAATAGTAGATTGGTTGTGTAAATTGCTTTTCTGTGTAATCATGTGTCTTTCATTTAGGGCAAAAAATAATTTGTTTCAGGTTTCATATTCCCCGAAAAAAAGATAAGAAGGTCGGAAAGTCTTCTTTTTCATTTTCTTTTCTTTGTTAATTAAGCATATTTTTCTGTTAACAAAAACTATATATTTGAAAGGATGTATCTTTTTCCCCATTCAAAACAGATTACACTTTTCTAATTGAATCCTTCGTAACAAATAACAGAAAACGACTTTGAGTGTCTGCATACCGAATTATGCCCCATTTTAAGTTTCTGCGTTCCCAAAAGCCTAATTTATAAATCATTAATTGTGTGCGTTATTTCTTCCATCTATATCGAGTAATTATCGTTTTGTATTGGTGTGAAGTGAGGACACAACAAATTGGAACTTAGTTTTTTTATTATTACACAGCAGATGCCATATAATGTGTGCAAAACATTCACTTTTTATTCCAGTTGTGGAAATACAGCAGACATGCATCAGCCTAAAATTAAAATATAACGAACGGTTCAACAAAAAGAGTGATAAATAATTCCACGGAAATTGATTGTTATAACATTCAAGTAAATTGGAGATTTTAATGACATGAAACATTAAATATATTGTAAAGCCGAAGCACTTATTTTTTTTCTTTATTCAATACCCGGCCATTGATTTCGAATTGCTCCAGAACAGACGGACTGTATAAATCATTTAAATACTTTGCACCTACCGATGATGACCCCGAGCGAATGTCTCGTGCAGTTGTGGTTACAGAAGTCTCCGGCACAGCATGACTTGCAGACAGGGACAGAGCGGCGGGAATCCTCCATATCAAGCACCCCGCACTGGAACGGCGATAGAAAATATCAACCAGTGCTCATAAATTATGAGTTCCGACTGGGTATATCTTCCACGTCAAAACAGTTGAAAGTTCAAAATAAAATATATAGTCCTCATTCGTGTTTTTTATTATGTAAAACGCATTCAATTAAAATCTCTTTTTAATGTAAGATAGAGGATTTGACAGCGGGGATATCCATCAGAAGTTAATCCACGCATTCTATCGATGCAGTGGAATGCATGATAGGCAGCGTTTAGCATATACGTACTGGTTGACATTCGATTGTTTATATAGCGGTTTGTGGTGACCTATCTCGGCAAATTAATGTTTGTTAAATGTGCCACATAGGTACTTCATTAAAACAAACCTAAACGTACAATTGACGTCAGCTTTACTTGTATCCATGAATTTTTTGAACACATACCCCATGTGTCTATGCTATGCTTGGTTGATCTATGCAGAGTCTAGCGTGAAATTGCAAGTCCCTGATCTTGTGATTTTCAATAAGTTCCAATTTGGTATTTTCTTTGATACCGAATGCAATTTTGTTTTTTCAAATTTAATTTACGGTCAACCGACTCGAGACTGAACTATGTTTAATGAACATTGAAATAATCAATACGATAAAGAACTACTTACAGAAATATCCACACATCCCATCTTGAAATGAGATAATCCGACCCAGTCATACTCCTCAATACCACATATCTGAAGAGGACGGTGTTATTATCAAATGCGCATACATGCATTTTTACTTAATGAGGAATTACTTTCTTTGATCTACAAACATGTGCTCTTAATGAGGCATTTCTGTGTCTAAACTAGAAAAAGTGCACTAAATGAACCTTTTCTTTTCTTGAACTCAAAACTGTGCACCAAATGAGTTATTCTGTATCTAGCCAAGAAATATGTGTCTGAAATGATACACATGGAGGCACTTATGTGTTTGACCCGGCGAATTGTGCACTTATTGAGGAATTAACGTGTCTGATCGCTTGATAAACTTCTCTTTTGATCCTACCTGATCCTTGTGACATGGTTGCACGGTGTTACATTTCCCCGTGGTCTGCACGTGACCGCAGTCGAAACACACTGGTCCCCGGTCCTCACGAAGAAATAGTTCTGAAACAATGGAAACCAAACATTTCGAACCAATGAACTCCGACTAATATGGAAACTTCACTACGTGTAGTTTTTTAAATGCTTGAATTTAGTGGAAAGCAGGTGTCTTTATGGTTAAACTTGAATGACTAATCAATGTCAGATTCGCCTTCCAAGATCATGAAAGGGTTCTTTTATTGCGCTCTAACCGAATCCTGTCGCCTTAAAACAGGTCACATCCGTCTTAAGTTTGATTACATCCAATCAGATATATTTATCAAATCTCCCAATTGTTTTATATTCCACTGATGGTATTGTTTGATATTTTGAAATACTCCTTAGGTTTGTCTGAACCTTGCGGTTTACGGCTTTGGGTTCGGATCGCACTATGAGACGTATCTCACTGTCTTTTCGAATCGACACTGGTAGTGGATTCTACCTAGAAAACGGCATTATCATATGTAAGCTATCAGCTTTCGTCTCAGATGACCATATAAACAAATTTGTCAACACTAAACTAACCTTGTGCTCCACATCCGTGGCTATTGCAGAAGTTTACAACACAGCACTGAGTGCAGTGTCCGTCAGTTGAGTTGTTGTGGGCGCTCGAACACACCTGAGGCGGATATAAAAATACAAGTATAAATCAAGCACTGAAAGTGAAAATGTCTAAATGATATTAAAAAGAAGGACCTAGAGCCTTTTTAGATTCTTCTCATATAATGTCCCCTATTGCAAAAGAAAGAATTCAGTTTGATTCTCCATTTTAAAATTGAAAAGTTTATTATAAATATACTAAATTTTGCAATGCAGTTTTGATATTTCGTACACATATCACTAGGAAGCCACGCATTACATAGTATTCGAACGTTGATCTACATGCAGATGTAAAAGATAAGTTGTTCAATCTCTCTATGCTTTATTGACATTTCATTTTTATCGTTCATTCCAACTAATTAATTCAAGCAAACTCGCTTCATTTGTTTTTAGAATATAAATTTCAGAATGCAGAAAATCGGAGTTTTAATGTTTAGGGACTTTGTAGATATAAGATAATTAATTTTTTTTCATGACATTCTCATACACCAGAGCGGTGATGCTTTGCGTACGTATTCATCATTGTCAAACGCCTGATGAATGAAATTGATTCAGAGATGCTGAAAAATGCAGTTCGAACTAGTAAATATAACATATGAAATAAGAATCAGTACCGTGGAATCAGCACAACCGGATTTGAATCTGTTTTGACTGTGTTGTATCATACAGGACTGAAAAAAATAAATGCACACACAAATATTCTCATTGTCATAACTTTCTTCACAACTGTTGTAAAATATATAATATTTAAACTATCGCTCACAAGTATGTTGTGTTTTCTCCAAGCGAACAAGGTACACACCTCGTAAATTATGAACACCAGTGTTATGTTTCTTGCTATGCATGGCATGTGCGTTTCATCTCTGGCAACATTTGTACCAAGTTTCAACTGAATATCTTGAAACCATATGTGGGCGAGGTTAAAGTTTTTGCATGTAGGAGATACACCGACACCAAGGCTATGACATGACCGTGAGTTGTATTTCTTCGATAGCTAAAAACGTAATTTTGAATAATAGTTCACGCAGGGCCTGTTAAGGCGGTCGTACTAAACCTTTTTAGGATTGTTGGGATAAGAGTGAGGTTTGTGCACGTAAACTGGTATAAACACCTATTTTACTGACCGTTCCAAGGCGGTACCTAACAATCCTTGATAAAAATACCTAGTTTTTGTGTATACATTTGTAGTATATATGCAATGTGCTGTTTGTGGGGTTTGTGCTGTTGTTCCATGTTTCTTGTTTGTGATTTTTTGTGTTCTATGTCTTTGGCGTTTACCCAGTGCCATTAAACGAAGTTTATGTTTAAACTTTTAGCTACTGTGTTTGTTTCTGTAGTTTTTCACACAAGTATTTAACTCAAACAAGCTTATTTTAATTGCAATAGAAAAGGCATAATGTATCGTTATTTCCCTATTTTACTATATATTTGTGCACAAACAATTTGAAAAAAATGAAGGGATTTGGCGAATCCATTTACATGTACTTTTAGGGTGAACTAACGTTTATTAGGCGTTAACAGTAGACCGATTCTTATACTGGAGCCCGAGTTTGAAAAATTGTCTGAAAAACTAAACAACCTGCCCAGAAGCACACTGTTTCACGGTGTCGCAAAGTCCTGGGTGCGACATGTCCGCGCACGAGTAACACATAACGCTGCTCGATATCACTGTTTGGGAAGAATATTCAAATTTTATTTTTCAACCTCTCCGGAATAATTTTAGTAGCGAATTATAACCAAATAATATATATTGTTAAGGGCATAAAAGCAGGGTTGGAATCTCACGTTCACCAAATGAATGGCGAAAATGTATTTATTGTCTATAACGAATGTTGCATAAATAAAAAAAAGTCATATACATCCAAGATTATCCAAATTTTCTCTTAGCTAGACCAATCTGTACATTTTTACACTAGTGTTATACTCATGCCACCTGTTTGACAGTTAACGCCTGTAAAACCCGGATGACAGATGCACGTGTACACGTTTACGTGGTCTGTGCACGTGCCACCATGAAGACAGGGATTCGACTGACACTCGTTTATGTCTGAAAATCGGTCACGTTCATAAAAAAGTCAATGTATTAAACAACAATACCTGTTTGGCAGACGCTCCCGGCGTAACCCGGGAGACAGATGCACGAGAACTCGTTTAAACCGCCAATACACGTGCCTGCATTAAGACAAGGATTGGATGCACAGTCTTCAACCTCTGTAAAACAAAGACAGCATCCTAAATTTCAGATCTAATCTTTATTTGCAAGAAGGTGACATTTTTAATAAATATTTCTTTGATTGAATTTAGCAAAACAAGCTGGGCTTAACATTTACAGCTATAATTCTATAATACCAGCAGACCAGTCAAACAAAAAACATAGTTCTGGCCTATAAGGCGACTAAATGTCAATACAAAATAAGTTAAGTGATCCCAAATTCACATTAACTCCGCAATTGCTGAATATTGGTGTAGTTCGGTCCGGTTAGCGCATTGGTTATGACACTTGTTTTTCACTAAGGAATCCAAGTTCGTTTACCGGCCTGGGTAAATGTGAGTTTGGTTGGGTATTCCCCCAAGGCGGACAAATGGGTTTTATCCGAGCACAATGGTTCCACCAACATAAAAGGCCACACTCTTGCACAACACCTTGCCAACAAGACTGTTTAACTCTATTTAGTATTACTTTTTAAAAATGTAAATTGTAAAACAAAAAAAAACTAAGTAGAGTTTTAAAAGCCAGACTCCATGAAATCAGCACTTAAAGAAATTAAAATTTTGACAACACCTATTATTATTTTGTTCATCAGTGTTCTGGTACATTACCATGATATTCGCCAGAGCTTACGGTAAAACCCCTTACTATTCTCGCAGCGCTGCCCGCTGTAGCCCATGGAACAGACGCACGTATACCCCTTCACACCGCTAACACACCGGGAACCATGAAGACACGGCCTCGCCTCACACCAATCCGTCTCTGGGGGTAGGCATAGTGATATCAGAGTAACCACAGTTATTGATGTGGTATCCGTGTCATTCAAGTAATGCATTGTTGGTACTTCAGACATAGAATGCAGTATGCAATCAAGTAAGATGGTTTTGATGTTCGATATGCAAATGTAAGGTTATCTGTCCTGGTATATTTGTTTTGTCTCTTTCCAATGTCTTTTTGCCGTAAAACGCTTTGATGTACTTCAGATTTTATTGCCTCAATAAAATCCCTGTAGTGATTTTTGTATTGACACTGATACCTTTTGACATATTTCACCTTAATTGTACAATTATATAAATTTTAAACTTGTATACATATGATACTCAACTTACCAAATTTGAAGCCGGCTGGATATCCGTAACTTGCGGTGGAGTCAGATATATTTAGTTTTCCAATTCCAAAACAGATGACGCCAAACTTAACAGCTGGGTTGGAGTGTTTAATGGTGTGGTAGCCACTGTTCATGTCAATCGTCAATACCGAATAATTGCTGAACGGACTTGGCACCGTCTCACTAAGGCGTTTTGGGGGATTAAGAATGCCATCTAATATAAGCCCGCTAATGTCGAGTGTAGGAATGATCACTGAGATGTAATGCGACTGTTGGGCGTATATGGTTGGCAGAACAAACACGTACTCATTGAGATACTGGTTAACTGCTGGAATCCATGTCATGTAGCCCTGTTCGCCTTTTATTTGTACGACATTAAACTTCTCAGACCCAGTTACAACTACAGCGTGACTCTCGACCCTCGAGTCTAACACATTCGCCCGGCTAAACGCATGGCAGTTGGTTTGATTCCCAACATAGTGATGACAAATCGTTGATGTCCTACTAGTATTTGTGGAATCAGAAAGAACACGGGCAATGAACCTTTCCTGGGAATATATGCTTGGAACAATGACAGCCGACGATCCTTTTGACGATGGGACAAGACTCGTTATATGATGATCACATCCGCCACTCACGTAGTGTATATTGGGACTATAGGAACAGCCAAGACCGCTAATAACTGCTACTGGCTTATTCGAGTATACAACTGTCCCAGTAAGATCTGACCCGCTGACTTCCTGATAAACATCGTACCGGTTCAATGATTTGTGTGTCCACGTCCCTTTTGCAGACGTGACATTAACTTGAGTTAAATCCACAGTAGCCACAACGAGGAAGACGGCGTCAAACATATTTGGGGAATTGCTGGCCACTATATACTTGTTTCCAAGTACATTCAGTGGCAAAGCGGTGTACGTGTCAGCGCTTGTCCCAGGCTCATGCCAGTTTGTTACATACACACCAATATCCACATCACTAAGTAAATGTATGCCAGCTCCTTTTCTTACTCCGCTTCCTAATAATACGAGACTTTTACCAAATTCTATGCTACGAGTTCTGTTAAATGTGTACGATGTGTTGATGCCGAGGTAACTGTTGTACACCCACAGAGTACCTGAAGTATTGGATGCGATGTCCACAAACAGCCTATATGACACATCGTTGTTAAAATGCTCTGCGAACCCTACATAAAACTGCTTCCCGTAGGAACCTAAAATAAAGATTTTCATATCAATTTTTCATTCAATCCATACTTTATTTTCTCAACTTGAGGTGTTTTGTTGCTGTATATAATTTTATGAAGTCATTTATCTGATAAGTCTTGATGACAATACATTTACAATACATGCGACTTGATTTTGGTCTTAGCTATTGTTTTTATATCCCGTTTATTCAAGTTATGCGTCTGTGACCTGTTTTAATACAGGTTAAAGGTTGTCCGGTTAGTGCAGTGGTTAGCGCACTCAGTTTTTACTTAGGCGCCCCGTTTTGATTCCAGCGTGGGCGCATGTAAACTTAGTTCGTGGTCACCAAGCCGGACAAGAGAGTTTTTTTTCCTGGTAACCCGATTTCACCAACAATACAAGACTACAGTTCTATTATTTCCTGGCGTCTTTCGGTTATTCGCGCAAACTACATTTCATTAAAAATAATGTAACACCATGTATCGCATAGATTCTGCCTGTTACTTTACGGGTGTACTCGAGCAGTCTTAAGCAGCGTAAGTTTTGCGACTAAGAACTCATATTGAAAAAAGGCCTTCGGATGTATTTTATCAATAATCATATGAGCATTATTATACCTTACAGGGATTTTTAACAGCAGCTCTGCACTGTTCTAATTTTCTTATCTACAATTCTTGGAAGCGTTATTGTACATAGCATGGATTTCAAACAGCAGTTCTGCACTGCACTTAATCCTTCATACCTAGTATAGTTAATAAAATGGCACCCTGGACTTTGATGCTTGTTGTCAGCTTAACTTTGGCTAGTAAAGAGGTTGCTTAAGTCCACGTGCACGTTTTAGTGTCAACTACCTTGTAAGTGCTACGGTATCGAGGTATATCTACTTTGTTCACATTTAAAACGTTTAGTGGATATCTAAGACACATTTTATGTGTGAGCTGTTCAATTCAATTCAATTTAATTCAATTCAATATCTTTATTTCGTTCGTAAAGGAGATATGCAACATATATGTACAAACTTGTTCAGATCAATAGATAACTCTTCACGTGAAACGTGTATGAATAATAATATGATTTCGCAAAATACTTTTAACATCAACTACAACTGTACTTGTACGAGTAGATACACGTACATGTACAAGTAGTGTTTCACAATCTCTCCATTGTTTAGGAGTACTATTAGTGCCTACATTTAAGTCAGTGTTAGATATATTTGATTTGTCAACAAAACAAATTCAATCCCTTCATTTAAAGCATTCCGAACAGCCTTATGCTTTAAGCAGTGTTAATATTCCTTATTATTATTATTATTAAGTATAAACCAATTATTTTATTTTCGTTTATTCTTAAATTGATTCACTCATTTAGGATACCAGTTTTTATCTGTAGATAAAACCGTTAAGAAATTAGTCGGAATATGGGGCTTATTTTCCCTTTTACCTATGAAATGAAGTTGCAAAAAAGGTCAATGCCGAAGTAACCGATGCATGTCTTCAGGCTTTAGACCTCGTTTCAATACAGATTGCAAGGCGTTTATTTCGCACGAACAATATATAACAATAAAATAGATATAAACAGGCATTTTATATATTGCCAAATTAAATAGACTATAATTGTTAGACAAAGTTATCGTTTTGTTAAAATGCTTGATGGAGATACATGGCGTCAAGAATAATTGCAAAACGATAATCAACATTTTAAGCACGACTTATTAAAAAACATTTTTTATTGTTGAACAGACATTTTAAATGTGTCTGAAAATAAAGCTGAACCTTGAAGTTCAATAACTTCAACGGTTTTCGTCCTTGAATGCAATTGTTAAACAAATTTGAATAGATTTCTGATCAAATCACTGCAACAATTTACTTTGAAATAGACAAATTAGTCTAGTATCGAATTGCCAATTCATTGGTTCTACTAAAGCCTTTATATATACAAATATATATATGTCAACCCTTTCTTCTTTTTAAGCGATCTGCACCATGACCACCCAGGTTCATAATCGCAGTTTTCAAAGCACTTTGTCTACGAAATGAATTCGTTTGCGTATAGGCCACCAACTGGTGGGGATAATTGTCCTATTCGGCATCAACATTCAAATTTAGGTCACACGTTGTGGCGTAGCGGTGTCAAGCCAAAAAATGAAGGCGTTGGCAGACCATCATGAACTCCTATAGAAAAAGAACAATTATGATTGAGTAGTACTCGGTACTTACTTTGTCCGTGGACTACCAGCAGGAAACACGCAACAAAGAAAAAAACTATTGCTTTGGTATCCATTTTAATCAGTCTAGACGCTAACACTAATATGAATGATATTGCTCGTCTTAAATACTCAATGTATGTCGCAATACATTATGGGAGATAAGATAAAGCAATCCTTAAATATAGTTTCGTGTAATAATGTGTCAAAATACTTATTTTAGAGTTTTGAAATATCATTTCGGCTTTGGCATTGAAAGCTTTGGTTAGAAGGAATGACTTATTTATTAACAACACGCATATCAAGCTTATGCCAACGCTCGTTCCCATTTTTAGCAGAGCTGATAGCCGACATTAACGGGTGTACACACCGACGACATATATAATGACACAAATTCTACGCCAATATTTGATTTAACAGATTAAAAGACTTTTTGAGCAATGACGTTGGAACCATCGTACTTTAAACTATACATGTGTCCGCAGGACGCGGACCATAACCCCCAAGCCTCGCCCAACACACACACACACACACACGCACACGCACACGCACACACACGCACACACACACAAACACACTCGCAAAAACACACGCACACACACGCTTGCACGCGCGAACACACACACACACACACTTTTGGTGTGACAACATGTATACGGTCTTACTCTGTTAATAGTGAAACAAAGCCGCCGGTGCACGATTTTTAGTGCTGGACAATATTATAATAAAGCTATTTGTAATAGTTTCAGAGATATATCCGACCTTGCACTAATACTACTACTACTACTACTACTACGACAATAATCCTACTCGCAGATGCGACACATTCGTTTGGCTATTTGTTATCACGTCAAACACAATTACTTTTGTTAGACCTAGAGAAAAATCTTATATTGGTGAAATAAATCTGTCGATATCAGAAAGTGACGTCAAAACCATGACAAAAATCAGGCTGCAACACTCGTCTTAATTTTGTACCGAATACTCATGTTCTACTTTAATTCTGCCTAACGAATAATATTTAACGAGTTTGGGTCGGCCTAATGAATAATGCAACATTTAAAGTTTCTGGGTTCCAAAAAGAGTCGTGCAAGTCTACTTCATTAATAACTTTAAAGGAGCACAAAATAGGTTGATGTTTTTTTTTAATTTTAATGCATTATTGTGTTTTACTCATTGGCTTAACGATAAAATAACACCAAACATATGACATAAGATAATAAATATAAGCCTTTTTAATTAACTTTTACGTATTTGACGAGATACGGGGACAATCGCGGTACCAATACCAGACAAATGAAGACAATAATATGCAAAAACACGCTCAATATCGACCAAACTCGGCCAATATCAACGAAACTCGGCTCATATGAGTTTCCTCCGTTTTCATTGGCTTCAAAACTCGCCTAATATAGGATTCAAGAAATGGACCATTTTTGTTTAAATCGTTAAAGTCAATTGGGTATGATGCATACAAATTAAAGAAAACAACAACAACATCAACCTCTAATGTGCCCCCTTAATAGGTGTTCGCGTTAATTTCTCCATCTATTGCGAGTATTCATTGTTTGTATCTGTTTGAAAAGAGGACACGACAGACACAGTAAACTTAGTTTTACAGAGTATTTTTCGATTTTATTACACAGCTGGCGATAAAAAATATATACAAACATTCATTTTTTCATTCCAGCGGTGGGTATACAGCAAATATGCATCAGTCTAAAATGGAAAAATACTAATGGTCAATCATAAAGAATGATATGTAACCGCATGAATTCAATGTTTCAATCGATGGAAGTGAATTGCAGACTTTGATGCCATGACACTTAAAATGTAAAGGAAAGCCGAAGCATCCATTTTTCTTCGATCAATATCCGGTCGTTGATTTCAAATTACTCCATTTAAAAACTGTTGTAATCTTTAGATACATGTGATCACTTAAATGCATTGCCCCTACCGATAATGACCCATAGCGAGTGTCTCGTACAGTTGTTGTTACAGAAATCTCCGGCACAGCAGCACTTGCAAACAGGGACGGAGTGGCGGGAATCCGCCACATCACTGGAAGGCCGAAGAAAATATTAGCATGTGCTCACATTAAATAGATCATGGCGATTTAGACAGAATAACCCAAATTATCCTTTTGTCGGAATCTGCCGTACATACGCTACGTGATGACCATATATTTGCCACGCTTATACATGTGAAAACCGACAACGATTATTAAACTAGAGGCCCCAAATGTAATCCCAACAAAGGTATCCATAAACTCTTCCTAAATATCAAGTTTGGTCAAAATATGTCAACCCTAGCTAAAGTTATTCAGTTTCAACTGTTTGTCTCTTTCAAGTAACATTGACCTTGACCCTAGGGCCATATTCGCAATCCCATGAAAGGTCTTACTATGTACCAAGCTTGGTCAAGATATGTGAATCCTGACTAAAGTTATTCAGTTTCAACCATTCTTCTATTTTTAGTAACAGTGACCTTGACTTTAACCACAGTGACCTTGACTTTAACCATAGGGACCCCAAATGCAATACCATGAAAGGTACCATAAACTCTTCTTTTATGCCATGTTGGGTCAAGATATGTCAGCCCTAACTTAAGTTATTCAGTTTCAACCGTTTTCATATTTTTAGTAACAGTGACATTGACCTTGACCCTAGGGACCCCAAATGCAATCCCAAACCAAAGTTATTCAGTTTCCTAGTTGAGTTTGACGCCGCCCGTCCGCCCAGCCGCCCGGCCACCCGCCCGAACAACGACGTTCGTCAATCTAATAACCAGGTTTCACTTTGTGAAAACCTGGTTAAAAGGCACTACATACAGAAATATCCACACAGTCCATCTTGAAGTGAGAGAACCCGGCCCAGTCATATTCCTCAATACCACATATCTGAAAAAAGACGGCGTTATTATTGCATTAACAACGTTGCACTAAATGGGGGCATTTCGGTGTCTGACCTAGAAAAAATCATAAGTGTATTTGAATGTTCTATATATAATATGCTCTAAATCAATCAGATCTGTGCATGGATTAGAAAACTTTAAATGCGTCATTTCTTCTGATCATGAATATGCGAACTAATTAATGTGGCTAAATTTATAGAAAAATATCCACTCAGTGTGACATTATGTGTTTAAAATTTAAATGTGCACTAAATCAGGCATAAAGGTGAAACTCAGATGTGGATTCAATGAGGCATTGGGTTGTTTGACCCTCAGATATGAACTAGATATGGCAATATGGTGTCTGATCCTCCGAAGTGCAAAACTTTGAAAGTAAGTCTTCTAGCCTTCCGATATACATTGAATTTGACACTAACGTGACATTTACGTGTAGCTAACCTCAATACATGTGGCATTAAGGTGTCTGACCCTCAGATGCACACTAAATTACAGTGTTTGCCCCTTAGATGCACAATAAATTAGGCATTAAGGTGTCTGATCCCCAGATGCACACTAAATTTGACATTAAAGTGTATTTCTCTTAGTTTCAGTTTTGGTTTCAAGTGTTTTGGGGGTTTGGAAATATTTTTCGAAAGTTTTGCTTGAAGTAACAAATGTATGGTTTTGTGTTCAGCTTTAACAACTTGGTGGAGCTTCTGTTTGCATCAAAACCTAGTTTCGGTTTTCGTAAAACAAATAATAGAACTGGTTTTCAATTAATTTGAGACTGTTACAACATATACACAGTTCGTGAAACCAATATAAAACCAAAACTAGTTTATTACCAACAAAATCCACTAGTCCATTAGTCCAACTCACTAATCACACACTAAGGTATGAGAATGAGGAAAGTGTGCTCTGAATAAAGGCAATTATACGATAATCTCGCGGAAAGTGTGCACTTCAGATGAATAAACGTGTCTGATTGGTACAAAAACTTCTCGTTTCGACATACCTGATCCTTGTGACATGGTTTAGTGGTGTTACATTCCCGTGGGGATTGCACGTGACCGCAGTCAAAACACACTTGTCCCAGGTCCGCATGATGAATAAGTTCTGTAACCATGCAAACCAAACATTTTCGAAACAATGAACTCGTATTTATATTGAAACTTGCTTATGTGCAATGTCAAAAACATCCGTGTCTGTTGCAGAAGTTTCCAATACAACACTGAGTGCAGTGTACGTGAATGGAGGTGTTGTTGCAATTTACTAAGTTCAGTAATTGCCGATGGGTGATATACTAGTTTATAGCTACATTGAAGCAAAAAGGTAACTACAATAGCGAATGGTAACGTAACAATAGGAATAACCTTTCCTAATAATATAACCTCGGTTAAGGAAATTGAACAACCACCAACTGATACACTGCAAAGATATGACCACAATTCAATGTTAAATTCATGTTACCTGTTTGACAGTTGGTGTCCGTATGACTCGGAGGGGGGGGGGGCAGATGCATATGTATTCGTTCATATGCACGTGCCGCCATGTAGACAGGGACTCGATTATGTCTGAAAAGCAATAAATGTCAATATAACAATTAATCAGTAAGTTCATCAATCAAATAATAAGGCAATGAGTTATATACTATGCCATTAAAGCAATTCATTCATTGATTCATTGATCAATCAAGCAAGCAAGAAAGCAATGTAGCAAACATTCCAATAATAGTGCATATATCAATCAATAAATGTTCAGCCATTCAATGAGTCAATAAATCATTCAAATAGCCAATCAATAAATAATACATTTTTTACAAACTAAAACCATCAAATCCCCCATTTTATAAATCAATTTTGTCAGGGGTAACGTCAGTTTGGTACCCAGTTTGGTACCCACAGCCATATTTCTTTATTAACGAACCATTGGTGTGAGGCGTTATCTGTTTGACAGACGCTACCGGCGTAACCCGGGAAACAGATGCACGCGAACTCGTTTAAACCGTCAATGCACGTGCCTCCATGTAGACAATGTTGGGATGCACAGTTGTCTACGTCTAAACAACAAAACATCTCCATACCTTTCATATTATGCAGGTTGAATTTCAACATCATGTTAAATTTAATTGATTTTAACAAGATTGGTAACGGTTTAACTATAATACTATTATACTAAAACGCTAATGCATATTCGTCGTTTAGTTTGGATTAGTGTAAATCGTATTCTAAACTTGCAAAATAGTAGTTTTATGAGTCTTAATGTTAAATGGGACAAGAAATCATTTTCTTTCTTGTATATTACATAATAACTGTAAGATTCCCTTACTTTCCTCGCAGCGCTGACCGCCGTAACCCACGACACAGACGCATGTGTACCCTCTAACACACCGGGAACAATGAAGGCATGGTCGACTCTCGCACCAGTCTATTCCTGGCGTTGGTATATATGGTGTTATCAAAGTATTACCCATTTGTATTTATGTCAATCAAAAATGAATGGTACTTCAAAGATTAAATGTAGCATGGCACATAATACAACGTTATTGCCATTTACTGTTATTATGATCGATATAAAAACGTTATGTCTAATTTCCCTTGTATATCCTTTTGTCTCTTTTCAGTCACTGTATACCGAAAATAAACAGTTTTGTGTAATAGATTTTACTCCCTCAGTAAAGTCCTCGTAGTTGCTTTGAATATGGTGTCGGTCCTTATTATTCGTTCGAAACAGTATCAGGTAAGGAACGTCACACCTTGATCCTTTTTCGTTCGAACCCCAGTGATTTATGCATAATCAATGACACATGTTGACACATTTCACATTTAATTGTACTATGATATAGTTTGTTAAACTTTTATATTGAAAGTCAACTTACCAAATTGGAAACCAGCTGGATATCCGTAACTTGCGGCCCCATCATCTATACTTACTTTTCCAATCCTAAAACAGATGACGCCAAACTTGACAGCTAGGTTGGAGTGTTTAATGGTGTGATAGCCACTGTTCATGTCAATCGTCAATACCGAAAAATTGCTAAACGGACTTGGCACCGTCTCACTAAGGCGTTTTGAGGGATTAAGAATGCCATCTAATATAAGACCGCTAATGTCGAATGTAGGAATGATCACTGAGATGTAATGCGACTGTTGGGCGTATATGGTTGGCAGAACAAACACGTACTCATTGAGATACTGACCAACCCCTGGAATCCATGTCATGTAACCTGGTCACCTTTTATTTGTACAACAGTGAACTTCTCAGACCCTGTTACAACTAGGGTTCGACTCTCAACCCTTGAATTTAAAACATTCGATCGGCTGAACGCAAGGCAGTTGGTTTGATTCCCGTAATAGTGATGGCAAATCGTTGATATCCTAATTGATATCAGAAATAACACGGGCAATGAACCTTTCGTGGGAATATATGCTTGGAACAATGACAACCGACGATCCTTTTGACGATGGGACAAGACTCGTTATTTGATGATCACATCCTCCACTCACGTAGTGTATATCGGGACTATAGGAACAGCCAAGACCGCTTACAACAGCCACCGGCTTGTTTGAGTTTACAACCGTCCCAGTTAGATCGAACCCACCGACGTCCTGATATAAGTCGTACTGATTCATTGATCTGTGTGTTCGCTAAATGCAAACGTAACATTAACTTGAGTTAAGTCTACAGTAGGCACAACGTGGAAGACGGCATCAAACATATTGGGGGAATTGCTGGCAACTACATACTTGTCGTCAAGTACATTCAGTGGCAAAGCGGTGTACGTGTCAGAGCTTGTCCCATGTCTATGCCAGTTTGTTACATACACAGCAATATCTACATCACTGAGTAAATGTACGCCAGCTCCTTTATACAACCCGGTTCCTAATCGTACAAGACTTGCATCAGATTCTATGCTTCGGGTTCTATTAAATGTGTACGAGGTGTTGATGCCAAGGTAACCGTCGAAGACCCGCAGTGTACCCGAGGTATTGGATGCGATGTCAACAAATAGCCTATACTGAGATAAATGCTCTGCGAACCCTACATAAAACTCCTTCCCATAGGAGCCTAAAATGAGGATTTTCTTCTGAATTATCTTAAAGACATGTTAATGTGATATATATTTAAGATAATTGATGTACAACTAAATTATATTATCTAAACAGGTCCAAGCAACCGATGAATGTCTTCAGGCTCTCGCCCGTATTTTTTTTGGTCTATATTTATAACACATCAAAATGTAGTTATATATTTATACTACTCAAACTTTGCTTAAGGATCACCTTCAAAATCTGTAATAAATAGAGAAATATTTACAGATAGATAGATGGATGGATGGATGGATGGATGGATGGATGGATACTTTTCATTCCTCCATAAGTGAAGAGATTAACCGATATACAGATGTAACAAAGAATATATACACACATCGATGATATGATATACACGAACATCATAAAAACATTATGATATAATATAGATGGACATTACGAACATTAAACATTTCGAGTAATCATTTACAAAACCAACATCTTCCATGCACATATAATTATGTATACATAGTCAGATGTAGTCTAAATTAGCAAAATATATGAACGATAATTATTCAGAGTTATCTACTCAAGATGTATTACAGACAATCTCTACATGGCGCTTTCTGTGTAAAATACAAATGAAGCACATTTGTCCAGATTAGTAATAGCCTAGCAAAGTAAACACTAAGGTTACACCCTCCGCAAGAGTCTGACTATTGCAACTGTGACAGGATAGTTGACAAAGCTTTCATCATAAATATCGGTACTAAGTGAAAATAAATATTTCATGTTATCCGAGACAAAATTATTGAATGTCAAAAAGCTAGTATCAAGGTAGCTGGCGACAAAAAAAATGACTTTAAAGCTGTACTTCCACAGATTTATCGTTTTTACAACTTTTTTTATTTTTGTCTTGAAAAGAGCAAATATTTGCGTAAATATCTGCAAACCAATGATAAAAGATTACTGATAATAGATCAGATATTAACAGATTTGCATATTTCCGATCGAAAATTAATGTTTTATGGCATTAGTGTTTTAGCTTACATATAACATTTGCGATCTATTTTTTTCAGCAGTCTTATATCACGGGTTCCTTGGATTTCTTTGGAAAATTGGGTCGTTTCAAGAAAAAAAAGTTGTCAAAACCTCCAATCTGTGAGAGTGCAACTTTAAGATGAATATAAAGAATTAAATCACGCCATATCAAAACGAAACATGTTTTAGTCGTATATAAGACATTTTAAACCTGTCTGAAATAAAACTCCCACGGTTGCCGTCTTCATATTGAGCCTATGCAAAGGAAAAACCCCAAAACAATTTGAGTTAATTTCTTGTATAATAACCTCTTTTTGAATGAAAAAAAAGTATTGAATCCGATTTTATATTATTAAAAAACTCCGATCCTCAAGGATGAGCACGTCGCGAAGGGAGCAAGACACTCCCTGGAATGATTGAATAAATATATTGTATGCAGGTTATGGAGCTCGTATAAATCAAGCTAGGCCCTTTCTTCTTGTTATTTTAGATTTAAATAATCGCGGTTTCCATAGCAGTTTGGCTTCGAAATGAATACTATTCTATGTACCCAAAACCGGCGGGGTTAAATCTTCGGCATCAGAAAAAAGGTGATTAAAAGCAAGTGTGATATGTGTTTTTGTTTTATGTCTTTTGCGTTTGCCCTGTGCCATTAAACGGTTTTTATGTTTAAACATTTGGCTACTGAACTTTTTTCTGTGGGTTTTCACATAGATATTGAGTAGAACCGAATACTTACTTTGCCCATAAATACCCAGCGGAACACATTCAACAAAAATGAAAACTTTTACTATGGTATTCATTTTAAACAAGCTAGACGCTTACAATAACAAGCATGGCATTGCTTGTCTTATAATGTTTGTAGCTCGCAGTAAATTTCAGGAGATAACATAAGGCAATCCATTATCGTTTCATTTAATAATATGCGAAATTTCGTATGTAAGACCTTTCAAATACAATCACGGCTTTGTCACTCAAAGTTTTTTTCTTTAATAAATTCAAGCATATCAAGCGAAATCCCTATTATCAAAGATGATGGCCACCATTTACGGACCGCACACCTACGACATTCATAATGTCTTCAATGCTATGCCAATATTTTTCTGACATGGCATACCCTTGAAGGTGAGAATGATGGCTTTTGTATTTAAATTGTAAAGACGTCTTTTCATATGATAACCGCCATTAACAAGTTCGCACACCTGCGACATCGGCGTTTACCCAGTGCCATAAAACCGGGTTTATGTTTAAATTTTTGCTACAGAGCTTGTCAGAGTTTTTAACTTAAGTATCTTTAATGACAACGATGTTATGCCAATTATTGTTCTGACATAACAGACGAACAACGTTGTGAACAATTTGTATAAAGGTGTTTTTATCTTAAATATAAAGACGTCTTTTAAATGTCGACATTGGAACCAAGGTCTTTGTACTAGATACGTCACATCCCTTTTAAGAGTAACAATATAAATATCGTCTAACTATGTTAATTATGAAACAAAACTACAGGCGAGACAAATGCTTCTATAGTTTTGTAACAATATAGATATTGTTTTTCTATGAAAATCCTTAAAGGGACTCGCTTATGTGTTTGGACTAAAAATAGTTTTACCGGTATTGCATCCGAAAGCACTGATTTTATCATTATTTAACATTATTATATCAAAAATGCATACACATACAATTTAAGTAAAACAAATATTTTGGTATAACTTGGCTGCAACGATTGAAAATTGTGGCCTTCAATGACGATATTTTAGCAAATATCAACATTTACTGAAGGGTTCAAGCTGTCAGTTTCGTAGTTTTGACGGGCCTGATGATTGCAACACTTTATTACGTTATAAAAAAATTGCATTTTATAAACCATAAGCGAGTCCCTTTAACGAAGCCGTAGGCGCATAATGTTCGTTACTGACCAATACAATTATAAAGTGTAATAGGTGTTATATGAATGTATCTGCATGCTATATAAGATTTTTCATATTCAAATAAAGACCATAACAATTGTAAGACCGAATGTAATGCTAAGCAAAGGTTCACAACTTACCATGCTGGCGAATAATTTTATGAAGTTTAATGACTCCATGCGTTTTTTATTATAGAGTAATTGTTTACGAGATGTATGCCACGCAATATTTTTCCAACCACTTATTGAAAGGCCATTATTATAGACGGAGTTGAACGTCAAACAAAACCCTAGCTACATAATTGACCATACTGACCACAACTGTCTTATAATCTATGTAGATATGTTGTGAGTTTTGTAAGTATAATACTTTTTGAGGTACATACGATGCAAGATATTACGGACGGCCTGAGCGCATGGCGGACGAACTGACGACATGGGTAAATATTTATGTCCCTAGAAGCAGGTCAAACAATGCGTTTACCTATTTTTGAAAAAAACCGCTAAGAGCATACAAATGGAAGAAATTAAAATTCCTGGGTCTTCTCGGTATATATGTATCGTTCTTTTCAGGACATTAAACTTAAATTTCATTGATGTTTGTTTATTTTGCAGAAATTTACCAGGCGTTTACAAATTCATTTTTTTTCAAAATAATAACACCTTCTTTTCTATCTCTAAGTATCGCTATTGAAATTTACAGTGACGCTCCGATATGGTCACATCTATTTGCTATTGCAAATGCGATTGCGTGCCTTCTATTCATCTCGTTTGAAAAATAGTTACTGGCACTAACACCACAATAGCTTAGGCCAGTCCAGGGTCGTTTAGATTAAGGTTCAATATATGCCCGTATAAAAGAAATCACTAAATCAATCTAATTCGCCTTAAAGTAGCACGCCTTATGTGTGTGAGTAATTTTCTTTTTAAAGGTCAAGAGAGATTACAGCCATAACTTGACTGATGAAATAGAATCAGATAAACATTATAAAATAATTTGAACAAAGGTGGAGGTATTAAAAAATATGTTTATTAATTTATTAACCTGCTTCGGACAGTAAACTTAAAAGTGATTTATATGTTTAATAATTATTTTTGAAGTGTTTTTGTATGCTCACAATTTTCCGTTGTTTAGTTTTTTAATGAATATAAATACACACATGCTAAATACATCTGGCCGTTGAAACCTAATCCTACTTAAATAAACCATAATTCTTATATTTGATTGTCAAATATATAATATAAAAGTTCCCAAAGCCAAATACAATGTACTCTTTTCATCCTTAACCCTCTGTCTTTTTTCTGCAGCACCCTGTCGTATAAAAACCAACTCTAAAGCCAAGAAGCTTTGCAGTGCGAAACTATTTTGTTCTTGTTTTCCTGTGTAGTAATGGGTCTCTCGTTAAGCGACTGTAAGACACCGATCTTTGTGTCTTTATACATATCAAAATTACGCCTGATATATTTTGTACAAATAGCTACAATAGTTCTTTTATTTACTAGTATTCAATTAGTTTGTTTGGTTGTCAACGGTTATATGATAATGATCTACTATAAGACATTTACCCTATAAAGTCGACCCTCGTTGGCTTGAACTCGCTTGGCTCAATTGTTAAACTTGAAGTTAAAAAACGCCCAATATCGCTTATATAATTTTATATGTACACAAATTAAAGATAGTTTTGTTCATCAGTTCATTGTGCCCCTTTAACAGGTGTTTACATTTCGCCATCTATTGCGAGTTATTCATCAGTTTGTATATGTTGGAAGAGAGGACACGACAGAAAAAGAACTGAGTATTACAGAGAATTTTTCGTCTTTATTACACAAAAGGTGATAAATAATGTATTCAAAACATTCACTTCTTTATTCCAGTTATTCCAGCAAACAAGCATCAGCCTAAAATTGAAATATACGATTGATCGATATAAAAGAGTGGTATGTAACCGCACGAAAATAAATGTTTATAACTATATTGATTATATGGAACTTTGAATGTTAAGGAAATTCGAAGCACTTAGATTTCCTCGGCCAATATCCGGTTGTTAATTTCAAAATGCTTCACAAAAGGTTAATTTAATATTTAGATAGTTGATACAAGTGATCGTTTAAATGAATTTCCCCTACCGATGATGACTCCTATCGAGTGTCTCGTGCAGTTGTGGTTACAAAAGTCTCCGGCACAGCAGGACTTGCAAACAGGGACAGAGCGGCGGGAATTCGCTACATCCAGCATCCCGCACTGGAAAGGCGATATAAAATATGAGCATGTGCTTACACTTAATTGTCATGGCGCTTTCGACAGAATAACTCTATTTATCTCTTTGTCGGAATCTGCAGTACATACAATGACCCAAGGCTTAGCTACGTTAAATGCACATGTGAAAACCCAAGACGAGAATTTAGGAAGGCATTACATACAGAAACATCCACACAGCCCATCTTAAAGTGAGAGAATCCGACCCAGTCATATTCCTCAATACCACAAATCTGAAAAAGACGATGTTATTATCACATCAACACATTTGCACCAAATGGGGGCTTTTTGGTGATCTAGAAAAAAGGCATTAGTGTGTCAGAATGTATCATATATAATGTGCACTAAAACAATCAGGGTCTGTCTAAACAAGAGCACTTTAAATGCGTCAGTTCTGTGTCTAATAAAGGAATACGATAGCTTAAATGGACATTTAAGGTTGAGGAATCACGGGACTTCAAAGGGATTCTCGCATGGGTCACCACGGGTCACTAAATAAATGTAAACATACATGTAACTGAAATTAATTTCTTATTCACGTTTTTGACAGAAAAGATATGAAAATATGTTTTAAGCCTATAAAATACTATGATATTTTCTGCTTCTATACATGTGAATTTATTTTAGATTTGCTTTTATTTAAATGATGCAATTCTTAGCAAAAATTTCAACTTGACAGAATTGTGTAGAACGACACAACGCTGATATTTTGGCCCTCAGATGCATACTTAATTTGACATTAAGGTGTCTGTCCCTCAGGTGCTCAATACATGAGGCATTATTGTTATCTCTCAGAGACGCACTAAGGAATAAGACTGAGAAAAGTGTGCTCTAAATAAAGGCACTTATACTTTTATCTCGAGGATAGTATGCAATATAGGGGAATAAACGTGTGTCATCGCTATAAAAACTTCTCCTTTGGACAAACCTGGTCCTTGTGACATGGTTTAACGGTCTTGCAGTCCCGTGGGGATTGCATGTGGCCGCAGTCGAAACACACTGGTCCCCGATCCTCACGATTAATAAGTTCTGAAACCATGCATACCAATGTTTGATTACATTTCAATATAACTTATTTATCAAATGTCCCGTTTTTTTGTATTCCAGTGAGACTGATTGTCTACTTTAAGCTGTTGATATACTGTTTGCATACGCTTTAGTGTTGTTTGAACCATGCCGTTTGCGGATGGGAGTTGTGTAGTGGGAAAGACGGATGACTCTGACCTAGTATTTAGGTTCAGTCTGCACTATGAACCTTTGGCAACTCTTTCTCTCAATCGACACCAATAGTGATTTATACGCAGAAAACGGCATGATTATATTTAAGATATCCGCGTTCGTCGCAGATGAGCAAAAACTAAACTTACCTTGGGCACCACACCCGTGGCTATTGCAGAAGTTTCCAACACAACACTGAGTGCAGTGTCCGTCAGTTGAGCTGTTGTGGGCGCTCGAACACATCTGGGTGGATATGATAATACAGTTGTTAATCAAAAATTGCACGAGAAGTGTCAGAATGTCATTATAAAGAAGGTAAAATATATATTATTTTCGCATTCTTACTATATAATACACAATTGCAATAGAATAAAATACATTTGGCTATTTGGATTTCAAAGTTTTATAGCAAAATATCCGTAAAAATGGCCTCCGTTTTAAAATAAAAACGTTTATGATGTATTTTCTTAATATTGCAATACAATTTTTATACTTCGTACACACATCACGAGGAAAAACAAGCGTTACGTACAAGTAACATTTTCCAAACTGTCTTGGCTCTTTTGACATTTCTTTCTTCATCGTCCATTTCCGAAATCGGTAATTAATTAATTTTCATTAGTTCCTTTAAGTTTTTGATACATTTACAATCAATGTATATTAAATACTATTTTTCATAGAGATTAAATAATTAAAAATGCAGAAAATCATACTTTTAAACTGTCAAGGGCTCCATAGAGATGAGATATGCTCTGAATCATTTGTATAAACGGATACTCCAAGTAGTTCGGACTAGTAAATTTAAGTTATTAAATAAAACTCAGTACCATGTGATCAGCACAACCGGACTTGAATCTATTTTGACTGTGTTGTATTACACATGACTGAAAAATAGAAACGCTAATTAGAATACAACATTCATCTTCAGCCAGTGAAATGCAGATATGCAATCATTAGTGCTAGACCTAACCATTAAGAATTTCATTTGTGTAGCCTTCTGCCACTAAACCCATACACATTCTCTGTGTCAGATTTTAAGTTGACAATGTGTCATCCCATTAGGTTATATTCTAAGTCAGTTAGATGACTTTAAGTAAAATCTTAATGATTAAGAAGGGCAACAAGTGGCATATTCGTCGTAAATAATGAAAACCAGAGTTATGTTTCTTGCTATGCATGTGTTTATCATCGCTTCCAACATGTATTCCAAGTTTCATTTGAACAATTTGAAAAGGAAAAAAAAGCTGTGACCAATGTAATCGATTTTGCACGTCGACGATGACAACGATACAAAGGCAATTTTATTTCGATTTTGCTTTTTTTCGAGGGCTTAAAATGTAATTTTGAATACTTACAGGGCCTGTAATGGCGGCCGTAATAAATTGTCATGAACTCAAAACGGCTTATGTGTTTCTTTAAATGTATGTATGTAATTGAAGTAAGTATTTTCTTTGATTGAAGAACAAATAAATTTGTTAGTGTAACACTTCACATTAAGTGTTAACTGTCGCTTGTACAGCGTTTACAGTAGTAGGATTGTTAAATTTGAGCCCTAGTTAAACAAACTCATCTGAAAAACTGGACCACCTGTCCCGGGGCACACTGTGTCACGGTGTCGCATAGTCCTGGGTGCGACATGTCTGCACACGAGTAACATATCGCGCTGCTCGACATCTCTGTGGAAGAACATATTTTTGTGTGTGTTTTTTTAACAATTAGATTCATAAATATATATTTTCTTGAGCGTATAATCTAATTCCGGAAATCACAATCATCGAACAAATGGCATTTAACTATGTACATTTTTTGCCGATGGGTGTTAAACTAGTTAAAAGCTTAACAGAGACAACACAAGTGCAAAACTTGATTTCAGAAACTAATGTTATCATTTTGCTCAGCTTTTTTTGATTCAATTTAGGTTTATACTAGCTCATGGTAAATTAACAATGGTTAAATCTTTTTTTATGATATAACCTCAATTGATGCGCTGTATTCATCATGCTACCTGTTTGACAGTTGGTGCCCGTATGACCCGGGGGACAGGTGCATGTGTATTCGTTCACGCGATCCATGCACGTGCCGCCATGAAGACAGGGACTCGACTGGCACTCGTTTATGTCTGAGAATCAATAATTGTCAATACAACTATCAAACAGTCAATCAATCAGTCAACTAATCGGGCAATCAGTCATATGATTAATTTGTCAATCAATCAATCAAGCAAGCAAGCAATTAAGCAAACAGCCCAATAATAGTTAATATATCAATAAAGTTTAGCCAGTCGATTATTCAACTAATCATTCAAAGACCCAATCAATAAATAAAACATTAACAAACTAGCAAGTATCTATCAGTCAGAACAATCAATCAAGCTATCAATAATACATTTAATTTTTAATAGTTAAGTCAAGACGATAATTATTTCTCACGTATTCAACAGCTATCTTAACCGATCGTTTACACCAGTTTTGTCAGGGGTAACCTCAGTTTGGTGCATAAGTCATATTTCTTGAATAACAAACCATTGGTGTGAGGCGTTACCTGTTTGACAGACGCTACCGGCGTAACCCGGGAGACAGATGCACGCGAACTCGTTTAAACCGTCCATACACGTGCCTCCATGTAGACAAGGTTGGGATGCACAGTCGTCCACGTCTGAACAACAAAGACATTTCCATACCTTTCATATGAGGCAGGTGGCATTTTCAACATCACGATTCATTTGATTGATTTTAACAAGATTGTGAACAGATTAACATCTATGATTATACTAAAACATGCATGTCTATTCGTCGTCTAGGTGAGACTAGTGCACTATTTCGGGCACTCCGGTTTTCCCCACGACTCAAGACCAAGCTCTTTCACGTAACCAACGAGAGTATTTAGCATAAGGTAATCGAACGTTTTTAAAATTCGTATTAAAAAGTGTAGTTTTATGAGGCAGTTACCATACAGCTTCAGACATCAGTGCTTGAATTCTTATTCATCCGAAACTATCTATCATTTTTGTTCAGGTATATTACCATAATATTCATGAGAGCTAACGGTAAGAGTCCCTTACTATTCTCGCAGCGCTGCCCCCCGTAACCCATGGAACAAACGCACGTGTACCCATTTACCCCGCTCACACACCGGGAACCATGAAAACAAGGCCTCGTCTCGCACCAATCCGTCCCTGATGTAGGTATATATGGTATTATCAAAGTAATAACCCATATGGTATTGATGTCGGTCTAGTAATGAATGGCTGGTACTTCAGAAATGTAGCATGGATTATAATAAAATGCTATTGCCGGATGTTCGATATATAAATGTAACGTCTTATTTCTCTGATATATTATTTTCTTTTTGTCTCCTTTCAGTGACATTATGCCGTAAAATGGTTTGTGGTATATTAGATGTTATCAGTAATGTCCCAGTAGATGCTTTGATTTTGGTGTCGGGTCGCCCTTATGTTTTCGAATCAGTATCTGGTAAGGAACGTCACACCTTGATTTTATTTGGTTAGGACCCAGTGATATAAGCGTTGTCGTATCTGTTGATACATTTTATCTTAATTGTACTACAGTAAAATTGCGATCGAACGAACCGGCGGTCGTTCGAGAACCGGCGGTCCCTCGAGGTCGGAGCTTTGTCCCGAACATTTTTCCTTTTATTTTCATATAAAGTATACTGATGCTGCATCGAAACCTAAATAAATCGAGGAGTGGAGCACAATATCCGGTCCCAAATACACAAATAATGCACAAAACGTTATGGCTCCCTCGAGGTCATAATTTCACACTTTATCCCGATCGCGTGTTCCAAAATAAACAAACAATTGCTAGGTGCTTTCGCAAGTTGAAAAAATTGCAATGACAGTTAAAAGGAATTTGATAAGGTGTGAAAAACCGTTTATCACTGTTTACCAATGACCGATGATAGATGATAAGGGCATTTGAGAAGATAATCATGAGTTTGAACAGTTTCCAAGGATTTGCGAAACTTAAATTTGACTATTGCCATAATATGTAATGTCATAAATGTTGCTTGTTTAAAATTTGTGCTTTTTGTAAAAGTAAACATAACCATTTATTCATTTATCATTGGTTTTTTTAACATTTCGCATACGGCAGCCTTTGAACATATGAGCGATTTCCACAATGCAACACATAATCGTTGTCGTAGTAAACAGTCGGTTTGACGACTTCAAACTTAAACTACACTGAAAGATATTTCATAACAGACTGGAAAATTGAAACTCGTGTAGTTAGAAACATCGGTTCCGTCGAGGTTTCAGCTCGGACTCCGGCGTCCTCGAGCGATCTCAGTTTAACTGAATTATATAGTTTGTTAAACTTTCATGCATATGTTTATCAACTTACCGAATTGGAAGCCAGCTGGATATCCGTAACTAGCCGTCCCATCATCTATACTTAGTTTTCCAATCCCGAAACAGATGACGCCAAACTTAACAGCTGGGTTGGAGTGCTTAATGGTGTGGTAGCCAATGTTCATGTCGAAAGTCACTACTGAATAATTGCTGAATGGACTTGGCACCGTCTCACTTAGGCGTTTATGAGGATTCAGACTGCCATCAAGTATAAGACCGCTAATGTCCACGGTAGGAATAATCACTGAGATGTAATTCGACTGTCGGACGTATATTGTTGGCAGAACAAACACGTACTCATTAAGATACTGACCAATTCCTGGAATCGATGTCATATAGCCCTGGTCGCCTTTATTTGTACGACATTGAACTTCTCAGACCCTGTTACCACTAAGGCTTGACTCTCAACGCTCGAGTCTAAAACATTCGATCGGCTAAATGCACCGCAGATGGATTGGTTCCCGTGATAGTGATGGCAAATAGTTGATGTGTCATTTGTAGAATCAGAGAGAACACGGGCAATGTACTTTTCATGGGAATATATGCTTGGAACGATGACAACCAACGACCCATTTGACGGTGGGACGAGACTCGTTATGTAATGATCACACCCGCCGCTCACGTAGTGTATATTGGGACTATAGGAACAGCCAAGACCGCTTATGGCAGCAACCGGCTTACTCGAGTATACAACCGTCCCAGTAAGATCAAATCTACTGACTTCCTGATACACATCGTACCGGTTTAAGGATCTGTGTGTCCGCGTCCCATTTGCAAATGTGACATTAACTTGTGTTAAATCCGCAGTCGCCACAACGAGGAAAAGGGAAGAGTCATACATATGCGGGGAATTGCTGGCCACTACATACCTGTTTCCAAGTCCATCCAATGACAAAGCGGTGTACGTGTCAGAGCTTCCTATGTCCGTATATCTGTTTGTTACATACACAGCAATATCCACATCACTGAGTAAATGTACGCCAGCTCCTTTATACACCCCGGTTCCTAATCGTAGAAGACGTTTATTAAACTCTATGGTACGGGTTCTGTTAAATGTGTACGTGGTGTTGATGCCGAGGTAACCGTTGTAGACCCGCAGGGTACCCGAAGTATTTGATGCGATGTCCACAAGCAGCCTATATGAAGCGTCATGATCAAAATGCTCCGCAAACCCTACATAAAACTCCTTCCCATACGAACCTAAAATGAAAATATTCATTTCAATGTTCTTGACAATATCAATTCATTCATTTGAATGATGTTAAAATGATCGATATTTCTCAGATTTTGCTTTCCTTGTTGCGATAAAGAATTTTATACAGTCAATTATCAGTATATCCCGTTAATTAAAGTTATGAGTCCGAAGCTAATTGTATAAAACTTTGATAAATTGTCCACATGATATCTTTTGGCCCGTTTGCATTTTAAAATGATTTCATTGGTTAATAATAATAACTGTTGAATTATTAGCGAATCAATTTACAGTTTGGTTAACTTTAACCTACCAGTATTATACAATTGACTGCTAGACTCCTGAATATTATACGTAAAATTAAACAAGTTGTATTTGACATTGTTATAGAAATAAATTAATTCAGGGATACGAACCATATTTATTATTTGTTTTATTGTTTAAACTGAATAATTATCATATAATATTAAAAAGTTAATTTATTCTAAACGGTGGTTGTAAATTTTATTGATTAAACAAACGTACATTCGCATAATTATACCAAACATTGTGACTGAATTCACTAATGAATATTTGGTAAAACATAAGAATAATTAACAAATCCACGGACCTATAAACCAGTCCGTGACAAATCTTAACCAAACGATCTAAACATTAATCTTTTTTTTCCAAAGTGAGCAATAAAAGTGGCTGACTTCGAAATACGAACGGAACAACAATGTTGACATCTCATTTTTGTAAAGTGTTATGATAAAAAGTGCTTTAAATTTAAAAGCAGGTGCAGCGATACCACTTACTAGCCTGGATTACCTGCCCTTACCATTTCATTATCGTACTCTAGTTGTACAGATTACGCTTGGTACCAGACAATACCACATATTTGTTTCACGCATACATAGATAAATATTTTATATCAACAAAAAAGACATCCCGATGTGCAAAATTAAAACATGAAATAACGACGTTATATTAGCGTATTGTGCTTGATATTCAAACGCGGTATAGAGTTTTTAAGTTTTTAATAGGAACAGTCCTATTAGTATAATTTTGTAACGGTAATGTTTTGCAATGATTGTCTAGTTAAAAAAAGTATAAAATAGCTGTTTATATTTCTCTACCTGCATAGCTTTTGAAGGTGATCCTTAGCAAAGTCTGAATAGTATTATTATTTTGTACACTGTGATATGATATGAATGTATTGCATCGGTCTCCATAAAATTTACTTTATCTTGCCACTTACATACAATAACAAGGTGCCGTGTAACTTTTGCTTTATTAGTTTATTAGGATAGTTGACCACGTAATGTTTATCTACAGTCAGTTGGTCACGTGACCGCGAAGACGGACTTCTTTTCTATTCTGAAATGTCGGAGGAAAAACACAAACAGTACTCAAGAATCGTATCAATAGCCCGCCAACAACGGACATCATCAGTCACTCGCCCAGAAAAGTGCATCTCTCTGCATGATGATGACACTGGCAAAGAAAATCGGCCTGAAAACCAACATGTGCACTTACCCCACCCGCAACTGCTGAAAAACGTGCGGTATTCAACGAGAGTAAATTCCATTTCTGTGGTGATTGACAGTATCTCACTTACAGCAGAAATGAACATTATCTTTGCCGGTGCAGATCTCAATATCCAACGCTTTATTCCTCACTACCGAATTAAAGCCATTGAACTGGTGGTGATTGTTTGTAAGCATATTCGTGATTTTGAAGTTGAACCATGACCGTGACTAGCTGTATTCATGGTACATCATTTTAAAAGGTAAAAGGGTGTTTTTGCCTCTATTTTGATTCACTATTTTATCCAGGGGACTGAATATACACTAGTATCTTATAAATAGTATATATTGAAAAATAGAAATATATAGATTTATAGAATATTAAATAAAAATAATAAAATAAAAATCTACGATGGCCATTCAAAATAACATTGTATGCAACCAATGGAGCCGCAATTGAGAGCAGCTGGTCGTAACATCGTAATCTTTCCTTTTTCTCTGACTGTCGGCGCTGTCTCCACACAGATTTCGTTGGTTGCGGTTTCCATAGTATTTTGGCTTCGAATGCATATACTCCGCCAACTAGTGGGTTACTATTTCTTATTCGGCACCAATATTTAACTTTAAGTCACGGTGATAGTTTATAACAAATATTGAGTAGCACTGTATACTTACTTTGTCCGTAAATCATTATTGGAACACACGCAACAAGAAAGAAGACTATTACTTTGATATCCATTTCAAACTGTCTCGATGCTAACAATAGCAAAGATGACATTGCTAGTCTTATATACTGTAAGTATGTCGCAATACATTTAAGGAGATAAGATAAGGCAACCCTAATTTATAGTTTCATTAAAGAATTCTTCCATATGAGTATTTTATAATTTTGAAATACCATCTTGGCTTTGTTTTTAAAAGCTTTGCTAAAGAAAGATGAATTAATGATTAATTACAAGCATGTCAAACACATGTCAACAGACAGACAGACAGACAGACAGACAATTTATTTTGACTTGTACAATGTACATCGTCAACAACACATAATGATATAACATATAATGTCAACGTGTATGTAAAGTAACAGATAATGCAAACAAATTAGTATATATATACAAATATATATGTACAAAAGTATTCAATACTTCTAAGTAATTAAATTAAATAAACTAATATATATATATATATATATATATATATATATATATATATATATATATATATATATATATATATATATATATATATATCAGAGGATGAACATTAAATATAATTATGTTCTAACATTAATCAAAGCGGATCTTTCTTTGAGAGCATTTTTAACAAACAGACATAAGTTAATCAGTTCAGCTCTATTGTTAGATTTCAACAGCTGCATATATTTAAATACAGAAGGTCTTATAAAGTAACAATTGTTGATATATTTCTTTCTTAAATTGATAAAGGATTTACAAACACAAATAAAATGATATTCATCTTCGATGTCATTAGAGTTACAACACAAACAATATCTTTGGTTGCGTACAACGTTATTTCTATTGTATCTACCAGTTTGAATATGGAGTGGGTGCACGGACAGCCGTAGTCTACAAAAGAAAACGCTAGGCCTATCTGTTTTAGGGGTTTCGAAATGATTATCACCATTAAATGGTCATAATATAGATGCAAAAGAAAAACTTTTTTAATTTTAATGGATTATTATGTTTATAACACATGTCATATAAAACTGTTAATATTTGGGACTTACTTTATACAAAAATAATGAAAAATGGGAGAGATGATATTTATATATATAACCAGTTAGAGAAAAAGTGTTCTGAAAATAAAAGTAATAAAAAATTAAAACATGGAAACAATACTAGCTTATATTCAGCCAATATTTTTGTGACCTTACACACCAATAAAGTTTTACATAATTTATTTAAAGGCCTTTTATATTTAAAATGTAAAGATATCTTGACAATACTAAAATGTTGATTTTGCAGCCGCACACTTTCCCGTGCTGACCAATATCATTATGAAGTGTCATAGGTGTATCCATCGTCGGATAACCCCGATGCACTGGTACCCTAAGCTTCGTTGTGTACCGTGGTCGATTTGGCTACGAAAATATCGTTATCATGAATAATTACTGAGGCAGTTTCACTCGTTCCGCAAAGTTACATATGCTATAGTATAACGTTATTAAGTACCGTGGTTGCTAAGGATGAAGTGTACCATTTATGTACCTGCATGCTTCTCATAAGAGTTAATACTTATTAAAGTTAAAATAAGTCCATAAGGTTAAGTAGGAATTTCTTAGAGCACACATGTTACATGTATATTGAGAAAAATAAAAATCACCATTCTATTCGATACTCAGTGATCGTTGTTTTACAGACGTTTAACTAATATGACCATGCGTTTTTAAAATTCACTTTTCAACAATAGCTCCAAGATTAAAGTATGGCTGTGACGCTAAATAAGAAAAAAATGTACCATTAAGCTTCATATTACAGCTGATGTAACATGCTTACATCTATTATATTAGCGCATATGTGTAACTTCTTGTCATCTCGTTCGAAAATAATTCTTGGCAACGATCTAAGGCCACCGCAGCTGTTGCCACGGAGGCGCGTCCGGGGTCGTCCTTTCGGTTTTACCATATGTGACACAGACAGTATGCACTTTTTAAACTTAAAATCAACCAAAACAAAACAGATAAACATGTGGTTTGCTTCGAAGAAACATCGTTAATGTGACATAGTTCGTGTTTTAAAGTATATCATTTTAATAAAAACTCAAATGTGTTTAAGATGGAAAGTAACACACAATTCCTTCTTTAAATTACAGCAAAAATGAATGATAAAATAAAACAGGTCAAAACCATTACAATATCTGAACAAAAGATATCTAATATAAAAATAAATGTTCCATTTAGTAAACTACTTTGACTCGCATAAAAAAAACATTCCGGACAGTAAACCAAAACTAATTTTATAATTTAGAAAGGCCTTTTTAAGTGTTATCATAAATGTCCCCATAAAGGAATTTATTTTCAGTGTATGAGCTATTCATTGCTAAATAGGTCAACTAATTGCTCTACATTTCTTCACCTACACCTAAACATGTTGAAAGGAGTGTATGTATTATGCTAGATTAATATTGAACATAAACTTAATTAAAATGTAACTTTGAAACCTTGTCTGGGTGCTTCAAACCAACGTTTGCACTGTGGAAGGTCCTTAACAATTATTCAAATGAAACTACGCATGGGTTTAAGCAAGTAGTCAAGAGCAACTAAAATAACAGCAAACAAATTATATCAATCAAAACATCTTTTCAACGTTTTCCAGTTAAAGTCGGGGTTACCACCTTAGAAGTCTGCAAGAGAACAGCGGATATGACTGGAGGTTAAACCTGTTTTGATATGCTTAACCTCACACTTATCAAAACACGTAATCATATATAAAAATATAATGTGTTTCAATAACTGCTAGTCAACCTTCAAAAAGCATAAAAAGCGATATTGACGACGGTCCTCAGGCTTCTTTTCAGCAAGCAGAAACCAATATTGACCCATACACAGAACAAATAATTAGAAAAGTAGTTAACATAATGTGCAAGTTGCGTGTCACCGTAAATCATTTTTCAAAGCATTAAACTAGAAACATCTTTCATTTCAAGAAAATAATAATGGTGTAGTAAATTGCGTTTATTATCAAGCCAATCACGGGATAACACGATGTCAAAATTCCATATGATTTCAGAGAGGATTGTAAAGTTAAACGTTGGCGGAACATTTTACACATCGACGAAAGCTACGCTGACAAAGGTACGTACCTAGTGGGGACATCAAAGTTTTGTGAAATTCATGTAATGGTTACTCTTTGGTTTGTTTCTTATAAGTTTCTTTATGAAGGTATGCACCCATTCTCGACACAACCATGATTTAAAGAAGTGTTAAAATGCAATAGGTGGCATGTTAAGCATAGTGAAGTACAGACACCCTAGCTCTTTTAGAAAATGATATATCGTAGTTCATTAACGTCCGCAGTGTAAAACATAAATAAACGGGATACGAATTTCCTGTGGTAAACCAGTATTTAATATTTCTCAGTATGACCCTCTTCTGCCGAGCTCAGGCAAGGCAGCTACTGGTTCCGATGTTTAACGCTTTTCGGAATGACGCTTTGGGGGCAATCGTAACAACTCGGCTATCTCCGGCAAGCTTCGAGATAGACAATTCTGTTTGCTACTGGCCGAGGTGTTCCGATTGACTTTCAGAGGTGGAACTCGGGACCTTCCACACTCGAAGTGGGTGTGCAATTATCGTTCAACTTCTCGTCTGCGTTTTATGTATTGCTTTATACCCGATCAGTGTTTTGACAACTGACCTGTTTTTGTAGTGTTTTTTTTTACCGAATAATGATTCTAAACAGTATTGAACAAGCCAAGTGAACAATACACACCGTTAATATAGTTCATGTATGTCTTGAAATTATTTTATCAGTTTATACATTAGTTTTATTTTATTTTTTCAAGTTTATGCTGGCTTTGATGATGCTTATATTTCAATTTTGTAATTCATTGTCAAGTTTGGAGCCTATCAGGCTGACGGTGGTCTCTATCGTTTTCTCCTCTCGGTAGTTAAACTAATAAAAAAGTTAACTCATGTTCCAGTGATCTTTTGTTTCATTGCCCGTAGCAAGGAGGTTATCATGTTTTGATTTACTCGTAGCTATATTGATGTGTGTGTAGTCTGTCTGTGGTGTTTGTACGTTTGTGTATCTCGATTACCGTCGTTTGAGCCTTACATTATGCATCTACATGTATCTCGATTACCGTCGTTTGAGACTTACATTATGCCTCTACATGTATCGCGATTACCGTCGTTTGAGCCTTACATTATGCCTCTACATGTATCTCGATTACCGTCGTTTGAGCCTTACATTATGCCTCTACATGTATCTCGATTACCGTCGTTTGAGCCTTACATTATGCCTCTACATGTATCTCGATTACCGTCGTTTGAGCCTTACATTATGCCTCTACATGTATCTCGATTACCGTCGTTTGAGCCTTACATTATGCCTCTACATGTATCTCGATTACCGTCGTTTGAGCCTTACATTATGCCTCTACATGTATCTCGATTACCGTCGTTTGAGCCTTACATTATGCCTCTACATGTATCTCGATTACCGTCGTTTGAGCCTTACATTATGCCTCTACATGTATCTCGATTACCGTCGTTTGAGCCTTACATTATGCCTCTACATGTATACACGATTTCCATTCACTCTTGGGCACAGTGGTCAGAACTTTTCTCAGGGAGAGCGATATTTGATAACCATATAGACAGCTGATTTTTCTACCTTTTATATCCTGTGTATAGGAGTGCATTTCAAAGTTTGACTACTGGATCACTGGAGTTGTCATTGTATTATTGCGGCATAAATTCAGCCTCAATACGCTTATGAATATAAGCCCTGGGGTTTTGGGCGACACTTAATTTCTTTATAGCTTCGTTTTAATACATGGTATTGTGGTCTGTTCTACCTAATTCTCTATATTTCAGGTCCATGGTAGCTACCTGTGGCGCCTATTTACCGGTGACGCGCCGTGTCCACGTGATGAGAAGGGCAGTTACTTCATTGACAGAGACGGGCCTACTTTTAGGTACTAGTGGACTCTGTTGTTCATTTAAATTCTGGAGGAAACATGTTTTTAAATGTTCAATTTTGTAATCGTTTGTATTTTGTTAACTATAACAATATAGTATAACAAATATTAATGATATATATATATATATATATATATATATATATATATATATATATATATATATATATATATATATATATATATATATATATATATAATAAACTTGAATTTTTAAAACGTTTATAATTTATAAGTTTAAATGCAATATCACGTTAAAACATTCTACCCTTTATAAATGTTTTTTTTTACACAAAAAACGCTAATATATTTTTATTTGTGCACAAATCATATGTTTTTTATCGTTGCTCATTTAAGTTAAATGATTTAAACATTATAATGCATTGAAATTAAAAATAAACGATTAACCTATTTTGTGCGCTTTTAACATATTGTTTTAAACTGTAATTATTTATTCAACAATGAGAATTATACTGTAAATGTTGGTGTTCTTGTTGTTATCACTGTGGAATTCAGACAATGTCTGCTTTCAGGCACATCTTGAACTATCTGCGTAGTGAAAGGTTGGCTGTGCCGTTCGGGTTTCGAGAATTCGACCTTATGAAAATCGAAGCAGATTACTACGGCCTGCCTGCGCTTGTGCATGAAATAGAAATGACTCTGGCCTCATTTAAGCGTAAGCGAAGACGTCGACCGAATAGAAAGAAAACGAGCCAAAGTGTCAGTGAACTGAACAGTATCCACGTTAAAAATGGCGATGTTTATGGATCAGAGGAAGATTCCGATTGGTTCTATGACTATGAAAGCGTAAATGCCATTGGTTGAATTACTGATAACAAAAACGCCATTTTAAAATAGCGGGACTTCTGTTATGCTGGGTGTATATTTGTACAAAGGCCTAATTCCATATTGGTCATGGGATACCAAGGCTGTGAAAACGGTTATGGGTTTTGTTTACTTTCTCATAAGTTCATAACCATTATAAGCCTGTGCACATGTGGTGTGATTCAACACAGCAATTGCCTGTCAGATCTAAATAATCACTACCAGGCGTTAAATGGAAACAGGCATATTGATCTGTTCAGTCAGGGAAGCGGTGTGCGACAGATGTTAGTGTAAATGATGTTGTTCAATCTTTTTCTTTTCGCTGTTGAGCAACTGCATTTGAATTTGCTAAAGCCTGGCTCTCACTGTCACGACCCCGCCGCCCCCGACTTATCGTAGAGGCATTAATTGTGATAAAAGGGAAATATGGCGCCGATCATATGTTTGTGTACGAACTATTTTAAGGTGGGTATATAAATAAATATAATTGGACTTCAACGGGAATAAGATAAAACAGTGATACTTGTACGATTCGGGACGATTTACATGATTGCTCATAATTATATATATAACAATCAAATCGTATTGAATCGTAGAATAGACCTGTCCATTCGTACTGAATCGTCATTAAATTAAATTCACGACCAACCACGATCAACAACGATTACCCACGAAAGGCCAATAATGCCAGGAATAATTTGGTATTGGTTAGACAATTACGTAGAGATTGAACTAAGAGTGTGCTACGTTTTGAAAAATGAAGCAATTTGTTGCAGCACCACGACAGTCTTAAACAGTTCAAATCGTTGTGGCTCTACCCGGGATCATACACGGCTCATTACGGTTCACGCAGATTTCGTCACAATTCATAATGTGTGAAGAATCACCACGATTTTCGATATCGTTGGCAGTCGTATTTAAAATTGTGACAATGAGAGCCAGGCTTCAGACAGAACCTAGATAAGGAGAATATTGTATGCTTATTCATTAAATAAACTTTATTTCCCTAGAAAAGTCTTCGATTTTTTCAAACGCAGACTAAATTTCAAGATCGATGTGTGTGTATATAACATATGTTACCTGTCTTATGATAAAGACGCTTGAGTCGCCCTATGCAGCATTAAAATTATTACTTCGACTGAAACCAGTGCATATCTGTGCTTTTTATTAAAAGATAAACATTTTATGATGTATCTTTAACATTATATTTGACGGTGGGGCACCTTATGTCACCGTACAGTAAATATGTAAGATACATCGTTAAAAGTCCTATAAAAATACATTGACCATATTAGTCTGACGCTCCGTATGTTTATAATTTACATACATGTATGTAGTAATCGAAGAGCGGGACGCATGCAAAACAATTATTAACATACATGAACAGACGTCAGATCCGAAATAACATACGTTATAATCAGTTAGGCACTAGAGATAGAACATAGAAGTACATACTTTGTTATCTGTAATGTTCTATATATTATTGCGAGACCAGTCACCGTTGAACATAATGTGATGATTTCGAAATATAAAGCATTGTAAATCATTTAGATTTATGTAACAAAAAATAAACACTGCATCTTTAAAGCTATCTCATCAAAGGTTTACATATGAGTTTGTCTAATGGAATGACCCAAACAGTGGACTCGTCCAATCTGTCGTATGATGATCCGCTCAGGATGTGATCTCTTTGAGGTTCAGATCAGTTTTAATTTTTGTGGCGTATCCTTGGTCTACTGGTAACACGCCTGACTCTGAATTCAGGGGCCTCGGGTTTGATTTCTCGTCGCACCACTAAAAACAATATTAATCCTCTTCCGGTTGGTCTTTGTGGGAATTTCGGTAACTCCTGGTTTGGACTCTCGGATAATGTACGTCGTTGGAACTTTGTGGACGATTGATACACAATCGCCTTCACAATGTCTATGTAGTGTTGTAACTGCAGCTCGGACTGCCGCACACACAATCTCGAGTGGGTTCGAGCAAATGCGCGGCGTTAAAAGCCGCAGAGTAAAAGCTCCATTTTGTGAGGGTCAGGGGCCATGTTTACTAACAGTCCCAAGTCTGAGTTCAGACTCAAATTGCACAACTGCAAATCTTCATTTTATTGTAAATGTCCTTTTAGTAGAGTTTTGTTGATGAAAGTTGCTGAGTTACAGTACGGACTTACCATTATTTACATATATTTTGGTAAAAATATGGAAGACAGTTTTGTGTTCATTGAAAAAACTTCATCATCATGTATATATTATGTAGTGATATTTTTTTAAGTAATACTCTTAGAATTCCATTGTAATGTCATATGGTTACTTTTAAATCAATATCAAAGAATTTTAGTGCCATATTTTATTTCTAATCTATGTGAAGATCACCTGTGAGTAAAAGCGCCACTTCAGTAACGGGGTCAAAAGTGCATCTTTGGTACCGAGCCAAAGCGCCGGTTGCGTTAAACCAGTTGTATTGGTCGTGGTTTTGGTTGGTTTTAGCGTTAATCCTAATGACTATATAGTTAAAAAATGTTTAAAGTCAAATCATTTCGCAGTTATTTATCCTAAAGTACTCAGCATACAGACAAAGTAGTACGAAAGAAAAGTATTATATATATCTTTATTATCCACCAGTCAATTGTTACCACGCCCCCTTTATTAGTCAAAAGTTCTTTGACCACTTGGTAAAATAGCCACACGTTACAATATATAATTATTTTAATGAGACAGATAAAACGTCAGATGTCAAACATAAAAAAACTAAAATGAACACGAAAAAAAACAGCACAAGCACACACACAATTTGCATAATAATCAATAAAAAGTTATAACACTCAATATACTTGAATCAATAGGCGGTTGGCTAATTTAACAATTATACAATGGAATATGACAGGCATACTTGCCAAAATTTAACAATGACTCTGATTAGAGACACAAGGGTAAGACGTAACAGGCACTAAACAAGACTTAAGGGTCAAAGGTTGACATCTATGAAGTATTCTGAAGATGATAAAACGTCCGACATGATCTTGATATTCACTTATATGACCAAGCGTTGACTTAAGCTTTCGCTTGTTATCTCATCTTTCTTAAAGATCGCTTGTTATCTCATCCCTCTCAAAGATCGCTTGTTATCTCATCCTTCTCATTCTCTATCACATGCAAAGGTATTTTCCGAACGTCCCCAACTGGAATAATTCCGTCAGTTGAATCTTTCGAATGTTTTGTGCAAGACCTTGCGTCTGTTTCTGTTGTTGTCGGTGTCGTTTTCTTGTTAGAGAGAAGATTTCCACGCCTAATCATTAACAACACGATCAGGTTCAACAACCCTGAAGAAAAACAAAAACAATGGTATTTCATTCCTGTATTAATAAGTTATGATGAACATTTTGTTTCGGCCAAAATATAACCTTAATTTGGAGAAGAGACTCAATGCTCTTCCCCAACCACTATATGTTGATGGTATATATCCTTTTAAACAATAGTGGACAGGATAGTCATATCACTATTAGATTTTAGTATCTCAGTAGAATTATATATTTACGATACCGGACCCCAAATTATTTACTTTGCTCAATTCTTTCGCAGAGAGAAAAATCAAGTCAAACGTTCAAAATCCCTTCTTAGCACCAATGCTATTTTAAACATCGAGCTACAGGTCGTTATCTGTTCAATGGTAGCTGGAAACAAATATCGTAACAATGGAAGTATACTTTCATATAAAAACCATAGACTTATAGAAATACAAGTAATCTTACCTCCAATATCCGGCAAGATATGGTACAAGTGTTCCAGAAAGTCCGGAACACCATTATTAACCATTGCCCATGTTCCATATACGCTTACGACCATCCACTGAATAAAGAAAGCTCCAACAAATAACGACATGGCTTTTGCGGCTTTGATAGGTATGCTTTGAGCAGCGCAGTGTGCACCGAGAGATCGCCGTAATTCTAAAGATCTAGAGCGAATCCTGATCCAGGTTGCTGTGTAGAGAGCAACGTTTGCGACGAAGATGAGAATCATGGGGCCTGTCGTGAAACAAATCTGGGTTATCCTACCGTTTACACCATCAAAGGCGCATCTGAAAGTGTACGTACATTCAAATTAATCACAAGCGGTCTTTTTAGGAAAATGATTTAACTGATTTAAATGAACTATCCAACATTGATGTCTTAATATTGATGCTATATTACTCCCATGTAAGATTTAACACATTTAATTCAATTGTTTAATATAATACCAAAAAGGATGAATACATGTCGAAAACAATGAAGGATACAGAGTTTAATTTGAAAGAAATGTGCAGAAACACGGTATTGCTAACTTATAAGACGATAGTATATCACAGTAAATCTTCTAGCATTCACCAATCGTTTAAAAATTTGCGTTTTCAGCTATTAAATACACGATTATAATACTGTTATCAGTAATTAATATTATTTAGTAAGTAGTTGAGGGTTTATCACTCAAAATTTATGTTTGTTTTACATGAGTATGTATTGATTTTGAATAAAAGTGTCACTTTAATCGTGTAATGTTCACAACACTTACTGGTAAGCCAATATATTTCGTGCAGAATTCGATTAAATGAAACAGGGCTGGTAACAAATCGTTGGTGAAACTAAAATTGCAAGCTTGTTCTAAAGACTTACACCGCCCCTGTAGGCCCCAGTTGCTCGAAGATGGCCGCAAAAGTAGATCCAATAATAGGTGCTCCAAAGACCCAAGCGATAAGCCGCCAATCATACCTACCAAGATTAAGGTATTTGTCCAGGTACATGAGCATAAATGCATTGACGGCGACGAGGTTGGCTAACAGACTCTGCGCAGTAACAAACACAATCATTCCGAATGCGTACAATACACAGACTGAGCGGGGATATACAGGTCCCTGAACAACAGCTACGTGGGCGTGAGTCGCAAAATGAAAGATGTTGTATGATCCATCGCACAACGCCATGTAGTGAATGAATCGTTCACTTTTTGACCAAGACGTAAAGAAACTCTTGATATTTCGCGATTTTATCATCAGAACGAGCGTAATGATTACACACGCGAAACTAATGGCAGTGCACACGAGCGAAGGTATGTGTAGAGGATAAAACATCCCATTGTTAAGACCGTACACGGGAAAGTCGTAACCGTCTTTCGCCATTATCCAGCTTTCCGAAACCAGTAAAAGACTGGGTCAAGCAACAAAGTAATCCAGCTTGTAAAACTTTGTACGCAACACAGCAATGCTTAACACATGAAACAAGATTTAATTCACTATAAGACACGTACAGGCCTGTTTCAATGAAGAGTCGTAAAGTTAAATTATTTTATTTGTTTTGTTTGAATTTATTTCTTAAAACTAAACTTTAAGTATTATCTTAATTGAAAACAAACAAAAAACAAAATCAATTAGCATGTTGAAAACTGTGTAGATTCTACCAATTTCCTTACGTTACGACTCAAATATTTTGTTGAAACGGTCCTCAGAGGTGTTCTATGTTACACTGATTGTCAAAATGATACAATCAAGAAAAATAAGTTTATATATGTCTCAAGACCATCCCCTATAGACATGAACCTTACTATTCTTGTCTTGTTACGTGACATAACAGAAGTGGAAATCTGTATATTGTGAGCATATTGTGCAAACGCCGGGTTCAAAGTTAAGTTTGAAGTTATAGTTTCAATAATTATTGGATTCACGGTATTAAATTAGTCTTCCCTTTTATTTCGAAAGGCTACAATAACTATAGAAACGGCATTTATTTGTGGTATTGATTAACAAATGTATGTGCTGTTCAGCTTTATACACAATTGAAACAAATTTTACTTCTGCGTACGTTTATGATTAGTTGATTGATATAATATAACATAAAATATCAATTGACTCTTATATTTACGAGGAGTTGAGTATAACGAACAATGTTACGTTTTTTTCCAGAATAATTTGAAAATAAACGCCAGTGTAAAATCGCCTAAACTACAAAAAGTGCAATAAAATTGTCACATAAGGGGTGTGGCCGGGGGATCTGAGGGGGTGTTTATTTAGGGTGTTATAAGTTGGCTGACTTAACCATCGATTTTATGTAAAAACTATTTAAAGTATTGACATGTATGGAACCTTATCGGATTTGCAATATGCAAATGCTCACAAGATTCACAATCGCCATAAGCCCACTGACCGGAGCCTAAGTCCAAACGTTTGGTAACCGCACCACAGACACTTGCATGGGTCAAGTCGACTAGCTTAGAATACGAAATAATATAATTGGACTGTTTATCATGTCACGGGACATGATATAGCAACTTTTATGATTCCACGACAATATTTCCAGATACTAGCACAGTCAAATATTATAAAAACAGACAAATAACTTTTGATGGTTTACATTTTTTCAGGGTACAGATCGACGTTACCCAGCAGCGGTCATGGACAGCTGTTAAAGTAATTAAGCCAGTACATCCAGGTGCATGTGCACGAACTGCACCAGCATTGGCGTTCATTTTATTACTGATCTTTGATAGTATTGGCTTCTTAAATGTTAACTTTGTTCAGTAAAACATATTATAACGAAAGTATTTTGCCTAATTATAAATCAACATCAATTTCCCGATATTTAAGGGGAGTTCACTGCGTTTGATATTGAATCTAGTTTTCTTTAACCGAAGATGGCAATTGCAAGTTTCATGAATTAAAATAATTATTGAATGCGGAAGTGGTGTGACGACGAATAATAATTAATTATTATTACATTTAACGCCTTTTTGTCATCTTCCAGATTTGTTAAATATGGTAAAAGCATTGAAGTTTTATTAGTTTTGAATATCCAATGTTTCAGCGTTACTTATATCCATGAACAATTAAAAAGAAAGGACATTGAAATTTGACAGTTTCACTCGCTGCGTTTGTCATCCACTTTTTGTTAACTTAATGATATTCAAACTTCAGTGTCACTACTGTCATAAGTATTGGAAATGGCGAGAGCATAAATGTGTAGAAATATTTGATCCATGTTTACCAGATGATCAATAACCTGCGAGTATTTAGGGTCCACCTAAATGGCCGTCAACAAGTTTTTTGACTATGGCAGACTAGTCCAAATAATTGTATGTTGACAGATTTTTTTTAGATTTTTGATATGGCAAATCCTTCACGTACATATTGTTAAGTATCAAAAGTGGGTAGTTTTACCGATCAGGATTCCGGGTTAAAGCATATAGCGTCTTTAAAATATCATAAAAACAAGATATATTACCAGATAATGTTATTTTATATCAGTTTCATACATAAAAATGTCATATCCTAAGAATAATTATGAGTTTGTAGTGTTTTTCCTGCGGTCAAAACATAGTGATACATACATGAAGGGCACCTGCAAGGCTTCAGGGTACAATTTTTTAAACAATCGGAACATTTCGGCCATGGCCGAGTTGTTACGATTGTATTTACGAGGTCTATCTCGAAGCTTGTCAGAGGTGGCCGAGTTATTATGATTGGTCAGAGTTGTTCCGCTTGGCATAATTGTTGTCTTTGACTTTCGTTTTATTGGAAAGGTAAATAATGTGTTTTAATCAACTTTTAATGCATTAAATGCTTGTTTTGTGCAAAATAACTTTTCACTTACATGGTAAAATATGAATATAAACCTTTATGATCAATTTAAACCATAAAATACTTAATACAATTTCAATATTTTTCAAAACACCCCCAGTTTTTGCACAAACCCGTTTAGACGTTAGGGATTGGAAGAATCCCGTATAACACGTCTATAATTTTAGACTAGGTTTCCGCCAGGCCTTTATGACGTGCCTTCCGCTGGCAAGGCTAATAACCGACACATGTTAATTATGCCGACATGCTTAAATCCGCACAGCGACAATCCTTATCAAAACAATCTTCAGTTTTGACAATACACAGTTTTGCTGCGATTGCAACGGTTGACTGACAGCCAGAAGGCGTGTCAGGGCTATTACGGCATTTGTATCAGCCATTCAGGATCGACGACAGCATGAAGGCGTTTCGTTGAAGATCGACGGTGCAATAAACCAAACTCCTCCTATTCTTAATCAAAATGGCAATGTGTAAAAAACACCACTGTCATAATTGCGTCCATCATTCCTATAATCACCTATAAACGCAAAGTAAACAATAGGGTTTAGTTGATTTCGGTAACATAAATTATGTGTCGTTTTTAATATTTTGTTTATTGATCCCGAGTCCGTTTGTTAATTGTTCTTTTGTTTACCAATCATTTAATTGTTATTGAGAACCGTGTCGAACCGTAAATGACTGGGTATTAAGACGCACTTTTTTCCCTCAGTTTTCGATGTAAAAAAATGCCTGCATCTAATAACCAGTAACAAGCTTTTGAACTTTTTTTCTGAGGTTGATTTCAGGCCCACAGAGTTTGTTTAGATTTATGTAGAAAGGGATGTTTCTCGCGTCATATCGATCAAGTATATTCGGGTTAAAACGGCAGTTGAAGATCGGGATACGGTATATTGTAAGACGTTTATAATTTAGAATTATTCAATGTTATTTTGAATATGACAATAATTAAACATGAATATAAAAAAGCAAAGTTGGGCACTGCCAAAATAATTTTGGCAGTTGTATGATAAGTTGTCAGTTGTATGATAAGGTGTGAAAAACTCGCACTGCCTAATTAGACCTGTTTAACATACCAATACTACAAACTATTGCGATAATGGTCTTGTTTTTTCGCACTTTGCCACATTCTTTATTCTTTTCTGTAGGTGTTGACGATTTGAGAACAAACCCGTACAATATAAGGTTTTTTACAAAACTTAACTTTTCATTCACGACAAGTTATCGTTTACGATATACTATTAGAAAGAAATCTTACAAATTGTCATTAATGGTACTTTTCAGTGCCATTTAGAAACAAATTGTCACACTCAGTACTTATCAGTGCCTATCCTAACATGAAACGAATAAAAATGAAACATATTTTGCATTATCATTGTATGGTTTTAAAGATAACCGTCGCCAATTTCATGATTTTTTTTTTCATCACTTACAACAAACATATTGGCAGAAATTTTGACATATTATTTATGCGTCCTTTAACCCAAAACATAGATTACAAGTTTTTTCCTCTGATTTTTCACAGATTTTTTTGCCTGCGTCTAATACCCCCTATCGTCTTATACCCAGTCATTTACCATATGTAATTGAGCCGCGTTCCCGTCTTTAGTTTTGTGCAAAGTTATATTTTGTGTTGCTTATTATTAAACTTTGATTATTTAATCGTTCTTTTAATTTATTTAGAAAAAAGATAAATAAATCTGAAACTCATTACATTCCCTTTTAGTTATTATTTAGCCGACCCGGCTTTTAAATTATTAGCTGTCGCAGCTTTAAATACACCCACGAGCAGTCGCTTTGCTCTGGGCTCTTGTGTTCCAGCATGCAGTCAAAGGGTTTAACACATTTTGCTGTGACGTCAACGGTGTCAATATAAATGATACCCGCACTGTAAAGAAACATGAGTCGATCAATATGGTTTACAATCAATACAGTCAATATTGTATTGTTGGAATGCTTGAGAAATACCAATAATAAATGAAGAGAAACAATTAAACCTTTTCGCAAATATTTTTAATGTAATCGGACTTGAGTTTGTAAAATAATCATAGGACCATAACTGTAAACTTGTTTAAAATGCAGGAAATTGCACCATTTTGATTATGAAAATAAAAAAAGACGTCGGGAGGGTACACCCCTCCCAAACCCTTCCCTCCCGACATGCCTGATTTTGCCATTATATTAGCTATTTTGGCCTGATTTTGTACTTATCCCAAAGTCAACTTATTTTCCAATTTACAAGGCAAAGGCAGTAAAAATAATTCCAAAAAAAATCACTGGTTTCTTCTTTTGTTATTACCATATTGTCTGAAACAAAAAAATTAGTTCAGAATTTTTTTCTAAATAAATTAAAAAAGACGAAATGCTATCTCATACTATATAACCTGAATGAATTCTAGTAATGTCTGTATTTGTTATTGCTGTAATATTGAATTGCTTTGCATGGTAGTGAAATTGTATCCAGGTACCCACCTTAACTTTGCCTGTCTGCATTTATGCACCAATCAATGAATTGTAACCACGCTCCCCAGGTCCGGGGAATAGCGGCGACGTTGACTTTCAGTCCAGCCAAGCCCGGGTAAAATCTTCGCCTTGCGGGGACAAACTGGTGGTAAAATCCCTGCTGAATGCCCCAGGGACCCTAGGTAAGGCCCATTCCCCGCCATTTTTGACGCGAAGACAAAACCACCCCATTCAATGCAGGGCCATCTGGAAGATAAAGACACAGCCCATTTTCCCAGGTATCCCCCAGTATACTCCCGGACCGGGAGGTGGGGCTGTGGTTACAATTGACTGGTGCATACATTACACACATGGATAGCAAGGCTCATGATTGATTTATTTAAGCTTGATTGTGCATGCTGATAGATTTCAACAGGAACCAGTTTTATGTCCATCAGAAAGTAACCACAAGATCCTCTGAAAGGTGGACAGGTCACACCTATACCCATTTTTTGGCTAAAAATCCCACAAAAATATGAAGAGTGTTGGTGTTTATTCTGCAGTGCTTCTGCTAGCTGTCATCATTACTTTCTGCTTATTCATTAACATATATTTCTTTTTTCTGACACACAGATGCACTTTATGCTGCTGTTCAGCCGGCAGGGGAAACTGCGGCTACAGAAATGGTACGTAGCACACCAGGATAAGATGAAGAAGAAGATCGCGAGGGAACTTGTTACTCTTGTGCTTGGGAGGAAACCAAAAATGTGCAGCTTCCTGGAGTGGAAGGATCAGAAAGTTGTCTATAAAAGGTATGGTAGCGTTTTAGTCAAAGAGTAATGGAAGGGTGCTTGCACACTGCCCTTTTTGGGAATCAGTCTTCTGCTCTCATGGAGACCAGCATGGGCACCCTTCTGCCTTCATGGAATTAAATTTGTCAAACATGTCTTTTGTTTTGATGAAAACTAATGATATTATTATATTACATGTTCATGCAAACTTAAAGTACTTAGCAGTTGCAACCTAAAATTACTTCAAATTCTTCATAGTCTGACACAATGTTCCCTTGTCAACCTTAAGCACCTTGTCCCTTTCCTGGTATGGTGTCATGAAATTAGGTTTTAGACTTCACACACATGATCTATCAGATGAAGATTTTGCGTACAGGCCATGCATCACTAAGGATCTTTAAAAAGCTTGCCTTGAAGGGTCACCATGATGAGATGTCTTGTATATGTTTAAAGACTATTTGGTTGGAAATTTCTATTTAACATAAAGGGAAAAACACATTAGTTTTGGTGAATTTAACGAATAATGACTGTATATAAAACTAGAAAAAATCTGCAACATACAATGATTAACTCCTTGCTTATTTCAGATATGCCAGTCTATATTTCTGCTGTGCAATAGATCCAGAAGACAATGAACTGCTTACGCTCGAGGTTATACACAGATACGTAGAACTTCTAGACAAATACTTTGGCAGTGTAAGTCCTGTTTGTTGTTACATTGAAGTGTACGAATAGATATGGGGTGAAATACTGGTCACCCCAAATTTTTATATACATATATAGACAAAGTCCTTTGCCATGTGACTTTCAAGTAACAATGTCATTGTTTAGGTTACATGTGCACAAGTTTGTATGTACCATTTAGATTTTATAAAGAAACAAATTGAATCCGATTTTTATATACTTGATTTTTTGTCCTTGGTATTATCAAGTGGTTAACATATTTCTGTAAATGGACAAATGATGCGGTTTCAGTACTGCCAGTTCAAGATTTTTCAAAATTTGATGGCCTAGATATGAGGCCATGTTGCTTTTTTTTTAAGTAATAGTTTTTTTCTCACACCTACCAATAGCAGCTCAGGGGTTATTGGGGGTGGAGGTAAAGGGAGAGGGAGGGGATTGGTGTAAAATTAATATACAGTTGAAACCTGTTGGACCGATATCCTAGGGACCGACCAAAATACTCAAAGCCTGTAGAATATTGAGTCAAGTGGGAATGCTAACAAAGGGTAAAATACGCCAATGGGTTTCGACTGTAAAGAAGTATAATTTCTCATGTTGCAGGTATGTGAGCTAGATATAATCTTCAACTTTGAGAAGGCCTATTTCATGTTGGATGAGCTGTTGCTAGGAGGCGAGGTGCAGGAGACTAGCAAGAAGAATGTACTCAAGGCAATTGCGGCTCAGGATCTACTACAAGAGGTAATGTGGGGATGGCAGATGTGGTGCTGTTTGATTGGCATGTCAAATTTTGGGGGCTGCTGGGCATATATCTAAGAAAGGAAAATGTTGGGATGGCCATTGTGGAGATACCTAAATGTAACAACTGTCTGCTCAAGGGGGTAGCAGCTCAAGATCTACTTCAAGGGGTATTGTTGGGGGTGGCAGATTGTTATGCCATGCCTGGATGGGCAAATCTAGTTTTGGGTGCTGGTCATGTGCAGATTGTCTAAGTAAGGCAACCTGAGATCTTATACTTAAACATTTTAGCTGTCTGATAAGGCTAAATCCCTTGATTTTGAAAAAAAATACCATCAAATTTTTTTTGGAATTGAGTTGTAATTGATATTTTTCCATTTCGTTGAAAAATGTTTCTTGAGCCAAAAGTCCAGCACTCCTTTTATGCTTGGAATGTTAATTTTGCATTAAAACTTCGTCAGGAGGTAATGGGGTGTGTGTGTGTTTACAAATTGTGTAATTAAAATATATTCCGTATATATTTTTTATGATGTAAATCCAATATGTGCTATTTAGAGTAATGATTAGTATGCAGATGTGTCACTTTGCTTTATGCATCAAGATTTTATATAAAATTGGAATGAAAATGCATAACTTTTTTTCTGCCTTGAATGTGTTATTTTGCTGATCGAAGTCTCTATACCCTTAATATATATGTTGTGTTTTATTAATCTAGAGGTGAACAAATTCATTATTGGTTGAAAAAATGGTGATAAGTATTGGTATTACAGTAATTAACATTATTTATATTTTGAGGTCTTATTTCATTAAAATCCCTGCTTTTTAGTGACTGGGCCCCACCACTCCGGCATAAGAAGAGCACATTTTGAATGTCCCTCTTTTGTTTTTGTATGCAAACATCTAATGAAAATGCATAATTGATTGACCTGAATTTCTTAACACCCACACAATTAAACACTGTCTTTGACTCGGACAACACTGTTATGTTTGAAAAAAAGACTCACTCATGTAAATATCATCATTAAAAGTGAAATCCCCTGTAATTTAACCCTTTTTAATTACCTTTTTGCAAGATTTCACGCACAAACACTATTGCATAAGGTATACACATATCGTAATACACAAATTTTATAGAGAAAAAAAAGGCTATTAAAATTCATCTGGCACATTACTACAATGATCACATTTGAGGTTGTAGCATGATATGCAGTAATAGTATGCAACTCAGATCCAGCCAGCATTTGAGAGCTTGTCAAGGGGAAATACTTGGGCCTCTTTCTTGCTTATCAATCATTTTGTGACACATGCCTTTTAAATGTTATTTGTGGTACAAAACAGGCCAGGTCTTCTGGACAGATGCAGGCTTGCTTGATTCCAATATGTATCATTAATTTTATGAAGTCCAAAAGCTTAAAATCAATACACGCCCAAAAAGCGAGCGTTCTATGCGTTATATCCTTGCTAATACAATGTATCTCTTATTCTTTTGATAAATGCATGTGTTACAATTAACACATTGATTGCTTTCAAGTTTCAATTTCATACACTGCAATGCTGTTTATATTTCATTATCACACGGCATTGCTTGTTTGAATTTATTACAGCCATTTCGTTTTTTCTTAAATAACACTAGCATAATATAATTTAGCATTGATCTCATTTTATCCTACTGATTAAGTGTAAAACATTTTACCGAAAAGTGAATAAAGTCTTCATCTTGACGGTGAATGTGTCATGATATCCAAAGAATCTAAACTTTTGTTGCCAATTAATACAACATTGTATGAAACTTGTTACGGACAAATTAACAAACTTGCCAAAATTCACTTTAGAACTTTACTGAGTTGTGTAAGATCCTATGTTAAAAGGCTTAGGGCCTGAAAAATATTGTACATGTCTTGTCTTGGATTGAGTATAAGTATTGGATCATTTTAATATTAGTATTGGCATATCACTCCATACTGTTATTATTAATTTAATAGCGGAAGACATCTTCACCATCTTAATCCTTCAGAGCATCCTTATCCTTTATGTCAACTTCTCTCGTTTCAACTCCGTGACATGTCTGACATGATTATACTTAATATTTGAGCATTCTGTATCTTAAAGGGGCTGGACACCAGATAATACAATTGCAAGAAAAGAAAGAAAACTGTCAAAAACTTAGATAATGTTGACACTGTTGTGTACAAGGCAATGAATCCTACTGATATATCACATTGTTTCTGACAAATGCATCTTTCACAGTTTTTCGGCATTAATCCAATTAAAAATTTACATGGGTTGTCTACCGAAGTAAATCCCAGTAAGTTTAGAAATAGCGTCAAATATTTATCTGCACTCATAAACAGATATGATTTAAACTGGGAAACTATTATGTGTTTTTTAAAACAGGGAAACACAGATGAGACAGCAGCATGATTGTTTCCTTCATTAGTTGAACCATGTAAAGTGAAGTAATATCAGCTTCCTACTAGCTTGCATGGATAATTTTAGGCTTGTTTTAAGGGAAATACTGTATTCGCCGATTTTTGGATTACCTGGTGATTAGCCCCTTTAAGTCTTGGCTAGTTTTGGCATGTGTGCATGAATGCATGCATTTTATTATTGGCCCTTTTCAAACCAGTAAACTACAGGTATTTAAAATTGGAAAAAATGGTACTCTAAGGCAGTTACCTTTTTTCAGGATAACTATTTAATAGGTTTTTTTACTAATATATGTCGGATTTATCATACATGTGTATGTAAATGCATAACACTATGACAGAATAATGATGGGTGTTTTATTTACTGAAATGGAAAAAGAATAATTTAAAAGAAAATCCAATTAATTCATATCAAATTTGTTCAAGGAAATGTGGATTAAAATGATAGCATATGAGATGCACTTAGTGCCTAAAATTCAATCTATATCTTGGGATGTATATCTCATCATAGTGGCGGAATGTGTACCAGACTTGTGAAGAACAGTTTTTAAAACAGAAACTATAGAGAAAACTTTATCAAATTATCATGTGACTGACACAAAAAAAGTTTTTTATCTAATCACTTTTTACTTCAATGTATGGTCAATTTCCGAGCAACATACCATTAATGTGAAGTTTTTAAGTAAATCACGCTTTTGCCTAATTTCATTGAGATTTGTGTTGAAGTTAAGGACATGTGTCTGTTTTGCAAATAAACATTTCTTGCTGCAAGCAATCTATAAAATCATGTTACACTTTAAAACAATATGGAAATTAAATGTTTTTACAAGGCTAATGGACAGTGTTGTGAAACAGTTTCCATTTAAGTGGTTTTACAAAATTGAAAAGTGTTCTAACCACACAATGGCGAAAAAGTCATGTAAATTGATATTGTATAAGTGTTTCCTTATTCGATTGAGAATAATGAATTATCATTATTGTTTGTTTCTATTTACTAAACAAACGTCCCTGTTCTTCAGGAAATATTCAATCATGATGATTAATATGGAAGAAATATCAGTTTTCATTGAGCATGAATGAAAAAGTTTTTCACTTAAATGGACTCGCTCATGTTTTTGGACCCAATTTTTTTTTCATGGTAATGCATCTGAAAACGCTTATATTTTAATGACTTTACTCTTTTATACTCAAAATCCAGAAATAAATTAAAGTTAAGTATAAAAAAACAAACCTGGTTTTAGTGGGAAGCAAACCCATGCTAGTACAGAACAGAAGAAAGTTAAAAATTGACAATAAAACCGCTCACCCACAAGGACTCTTGCATAAGCTTAGTGATTATTTAAGCCTTTTATTGAAAAGCGTTACTAATGATTTTCAAAATCATGGACTTTTGGGCATATAACAACATTTGATGAAGGTTTCCAGCTGTTCGTTTCTTAGTTTAACACTCCTAATGATATGCCACACCTTATTTCGTTATCGACGAAAAAGTGCATTTTACAAAACATGAGCGAGTCCCATAAAAGTTGATATATCATCAAATCTCTCTTATATTTTTTTGTATTTAAAGGAAGAGGCACTAGACAGCGCTCTCTCTGAATATGGGCTTACCTAGCAACGGTTGTCATAGAAACGCATCTTAGGGGCTGACTGGATTTGAGTTGCATTTAGTGGGTACACATTTTGTTACTTTCTGTCTTCTCTGTCTGTGTGACCTACTTGTAACCTCTGCTGGTATTGACATATTAATGGGTGTGGTTGTCTCGAGTATAGCTTTATTTGTTGTTGTAATCATTTATTTAAAGGATAATTGTTTGTTTCGGTGTAAGATTGCTATATATTACATTGAGTAACACCAAAATATATATTTCACTCATGGCATAGCCACCACAAGTGAAATATTTACTGTTGATGTTGACAAGGTGAAATAAATTGCCATCCTACACTATGACAAACAGTTTTACTGTTTATTATATGCATAAAGCGTGCCAAATTGTATGCGGGTGTAACATCTTTTTGGAAATGACATCATTGAACTAAGACTAAAATTTCCAAATATCAAATAGATATTTTCACTGTTTGAAACAGTGGAATACATGTATTATTTATATCTCTTATAAACCGCTGGAAAGCATATAATAAATATCATTATACAAGTTATTTACACATAATACACTAAGTCTTGTTGTAAATAAAATGCACCTATGTACATTTACTAATAATTCACTTGTGGTTGTCTGTGAAAAATCCCCTTATATGGATTTTCACAAATGTATGATATTTGCTTCATTATTTAAGTGCCCAATATACAGGCACACCACTTGTAATGGGTATATACAGCTTAAATGTATTTCATTTAGCATGCGTAATAGTTGTTTGGGACGTTTCTCACTCATGGACTACGTAATACTCTGTACTATGACTGTTTGAACTACCATATCATAGAACTAGATAACATTATCTGTTTGTGCTATTTCCTGATTGATTTTTAAGATGTTTTACTGTTGTCGGAAGATCGGTATTTCTGTCTGTTTGTCGGAAGATCAGTAGATCAAAGCTTTTCTGAGTGATAACTAGACAATGCCTGGACCCTTGGTCCTCAAAATTGACTTGGAGGTTGGGCATGACCAGTTGATGAACACTATTTGTCTTTTTAGGTCATCAGATCAAAGGTCACAGTGACCTTGAATGTGAAAAGCTTGTCTGAGTAAGAACTTGACATTGCATGGACTTATGTTCCGCATACATGACATATAGGTTGGGTGTTACCAGCAAAATTGACCGCCATTTATTTTGAAGTCATCAGGTCAAATCTGCTGGCATTACCGTCCATGCATATTTTATTTAATTGTCCAAATATTCCTTACGACTTGGCACTCGCTGGGGCATAATGCTTGTTAAATTATTGAATAAAAAGAAGGACTTACTAGACTGTCGCCGTGGTGGAACGAAGATCTGTCATTTAAAGCAGGTGCAAGTAAGGGGCACAGCTGGGGGTGCGTTTCATCTCCCAAGAATGAAAATGTTTAATAGTGGTTTTGGGGTCCTCTCCCAAGAACATTGTCACTAATTTTACTAAAGAATGGTGCTTTCCAGTGTATTTTATAAAAACAGAATTATCCGTTGCTCTCATTTAAGATAGTGTGGAAAAAAGTGTTAGCATCAAAACAGCCCCATTGTTACAAAACTTATATTTTAATAAGTGACTAAGTTTGAAGGTTTTGTTTTCAGTATGATATGTTTGACCGTCAGATATATGACGGGTTGTAATGCTGACCAGGTGACAAATACAAACACAAACAGAACTGATTAACTTATGTTGCACGTTGTTAACAATTTAAAACTGCATATCCTCATTCCCAGAGTCTTACTTCAGATTTTCCAGAACTTATTGATAGTTTTACCAGAACTTATTGATGTTTGAATTTCAGAACTTATTGTTGTATGAAATTTCTGTTTCTAATTTGCATGATAGTATTTATGCTCACCTCATATTTACATGTATCAAACAGATGATCCAAGCCATATAATCCAGTGGGCTGTTTCAATAATGGAATTAAGTCAGCTTCAATCATTTTAAAACATCACAAAACTGTATAAATGTCACTCTTTTTTGAATGGCAATTTTAGATAAAGCTCACTTGACACAAATATGTAGTAAAATAATGAAATAATGGCAGTAAGATAATTTCAATTTTAGACTTAAATTGACTTAATCGATATTTATTGAAATGGCCTCCATGCATGGTGTAAATGCTCGACTTGAATACAGATACAATTAGCATGGCTTAGATAAATCCTACATGTAGAAGCATTAACTTTGTGTTAAGATATGATGAGGCTTATATGTTTGCTTTTGTTTTTTCATGAGCTCGGAATTCTAAGGGAATGTCGTTAGAATTGTTTCTTTTCTTACAAAAGTTGGCTCATTTCAATAATGCATTAGACCCTTGCTTATTTGTTCTCTAATGCTTACCATACACACTTTAGAAGCATAATCATATTAGCACATGTTAGTTATTCAAGTTTAAGATATTGAACACGAGTTATTGGAATGTTATTGTCAAGTTATTGGAATGTTATTGTGAATGTTATCGTCGAGTTATTGGAATGTTATTGTCGTTAGGAAAATGATAAGAAATAAAACGATAGAGTCAAGGAGCGAACGCCATAGCACGTCTGTATATCTAGTCAAACAAAGGGCATACCACTTGGCACTAAATATTAATGGCAGATTTAAAAGGGACTAGACACCAGATGATACACTGCCAAAGAAATTGTCAAAAATTTACATACAATTTTATGGTTGTGTACAACGCATTGAATCTAAATTACTGATGTATCATATCGCTTACGACACATGTACCTTGTTTGCGTATTTTTCGATTCGAAAATTTACTGGGTAATTTACCACGTAAATTCAATTAAGTTTTAAATTAGCTTTGGCATATGTATCTGTACTCATCACGTGACTATGACATGCTAAATATACACTAATTTTACTGGGAAATCCATTGTGCGCTTTTTTAAATGGTTAAACTCAGTTGAGACAGTGACAATATGTTATGTTAATCATGTAAAATGATGTATAATCGGCCTCATTCTAGCTCGTATTGACAATTGTAGTCTTGTTTCGAGGAAATACTGCATTTGCTGATTTTGGAACCATATGGTGTCTAGCTCCTTTCAAACCCTTGTTTGCATGTGCGTAATTTCTCCGGCAACATGAACTACTATTATGTAGCGTTCCACTAATGTGCAGAACAATACCAGGTAAGTTAACTAGTAAGTATCTCTAGTGATTTTTAAAGTTGAAGTTTATGCACAACTCCGACGCAGATGACTCCGAGGTTTTGACAATTTGTTTGTGTTTTTCTTAACTAATCAGAAGAGCCAAAAGAGTAAAAAAATATATGCTTAATCGGGAAACAAAGGGGATAACTCTTCGGAAAACTTTTGTCAATTTTATGTACGAAAGGGAATCGAAACAAAATGCCCATTTTTCATATAGTGTCATAAAGTTGTCCTGTGAAATGGATATTTAGTCTACAGACTATCTAAAATCATGGTTGTATACTTATAGAAAGATATAAAATACTACTGTTCAGATTTTGTTTTTTCACCATTTGTTAGATATTCGGGGTCATACACATGCTGTTTTTGCTAATAATTTCAGTAATAATAGTAGCAATACAAATTTGATGTGTTTCTGATTGGGACGCACTGAATAGCTATTTTCACTGCCTGCTCAGTTTAGCTTTTCAATTTTGAAAAAAAAGCTTACAAATCTGGTTACTCATGGTATTATATTGTCTGTAAATATTATATTGTCCAAATATCCTTATTCACAGGAAACTTATATAATATATTGTTTTACGATTTGGCAATACAGTGGACGAAAGTTTTTCGCTCGGGAAACACAAAGGAGATTAACCTTGTTTCCCATTTAGGCAATTTCCGTGGCATATGACGATATTCCTTATGTGTCAAACTCTTTAAGAAAAATAATTGGGTTTGATTTAAGACTTGTTTTGTCAATGGAAGTAAATGTATTCCCATCAAAGCCTTGATTGATAGCATTGAATCTTGTTCTTTTGGAGGAGATTTGATCTATTATTCAATGTTCTACCTGTAACTGAAAATTGAGACATATAGTTCTGTTCAAGTTAGGTTGCTGCTAATGATTCTAAAAGTAGCGGTGATGCTGTGGAACCCTGGTTGGTACCCATATAACAGTTTCTGTAATAATTCAATATTTAAATTGTCAAATAAATGTATTATCAGGAAAAAAACAATACCATTAGTTGGCTTTGTATTAGTAAGAAAGTTTTCAGCTTTAGCTCAATATTAGGTCAAAACAGAAAACAGAATCAAAATAAAGGCAGATAACAAATGAAATATTTAAACATTGTTTTCTCAAATTTTGTGACCCTGCATGCTTTTTATTATCAAAGTTAATATTGTCTGTCTTAATTTTATATTAAGCCAATTATGCTCTGTACAATTTATGTTGATTAGAATTCAAGAGAGCAATTTCACATTCAATAATAAACGCATGTTTCCCTTTGGCAATGCGAACTATTTAGGAAATACCTAACAAACAACCCTACCCCCATAGTTATCTTCTAAAATTGAAGTTGCATGAGTTGCAGCGTTTAATTAGAAAATACGTTTTGGGGGAAAACGATTCGTCTAGAAAGTCCAAGATAAAGGCAAGCCAATTCCTAATGCTTCTATTAAAATGGATATTAATTGTAGGATTATTGGGAATTTCTTTATTTATTACACTAAAACAGAAATTACAACTTTCTGATCTAATATGATTATTTGATATATTGTATGAACCTTGAATAATGTTTGCAAAACAAATTGGTTGTCATTTTTGAATGTCTGGCATGTTTAACCACTCACTATCTGTATAGCACCCAGCAGATTGCCCTGGAAAAAATATCCAGTATCCATTTAGGAGAGAAAGTTATAGTCTGTATACATTTCAAAGCGTTATTTTAGGAAATTTCGCATGATTCCATTGTGTTATTTTGGAGGGAAAGTAATACTGTATACATTTCAAATAGTCAGAGGAATATATATATACTGTATCCAAATTGTGATTTAATTTAGGAGGGATACATATTGTGATGAAACATATGATGAAATTAAGTAGGGTATACTGTATCCATATCGAAGTGAATTTTAGGAGGGAAAATTAAACTGTTTCCATAGCGGAAGAAAAATAATGCTATCAACCTATAATTTAGAAGCCAAATGTATTACTTACATATTAAATATGTGATAGTTAGAATAATTTAGCAGCTTTTTTTCATATAAAAATGTAATTAAGGAGCCATGTATCTAAAAGTTATGTATATAATAGGTCCTTATTAGATGTAATTAAGGAGATAATTAAAAAAAGTAATTTAGGAGCCAGATGTAATAGTTAGGATTCTACTAACCTGGTGCTGTGGTTGACGCGGGTGTCTGGTGTGTATTGCAGGAAGAGACTCCCCAGGGATTCTTCGAGGACCACGGGCTCGGTTGACACGCATGACTGAAGCTACATTTCCCACCCACTTACTAACACACGCTGCCTGCCTGTCTGGCCTGTGCTGTATATGAAGAATTATGATTGTGTATATTTAATTTATGAATTTACATTAAGTGTGTTATGGCTGTATATATTGATTTGTTAATTTACTTTAATCAGGAGTAAACCTTCAAAAACAATGCCACTTATTCTTTTAATGACTCGTTAATGCTTAAACTAAATACTATCCTTTAGTAATATAAACATTAAGTTTGACTGTTGATAGCGCAAGCATATTTATGACCATTCTTGGTTTGTTTTGTACATTCCAACTGAGCAGGCTATATTGATATGGAAGAGTATATCTTACATACAGTTGTTGTGATCATGTAGTCATGTTGACTTGTTTTTGTCAATGTATCTAGTTAATAAGTGAACAAGGTGACATACTTACTTCGACATGTCATCTTATTCTATATTAAACAGGTCAAAATGAACACTATCACATCATCTGTATTATTCATACGATATTCTCTTCCATAATATATATAATATTTGTATAATTATTGTTTTCCATATAGTCATTGCAATGCATGCACGTAATAAAGCATTGGGTGGAAATCATGTTTTGTTTCTTTTATACATTGTGTATTACACGGTAGAGGATTACTAATACAAACCTTTTGTACCACATGCATATTTAGAGTTACAGAATGAAACTATACTTGAGATTAAGAAGCTGACTGAGCTCAATCATACTATTCGTAAATTAATTAATACGATGAGGCCTACCAGTGAAACCAGCTGATCAATACACCACCTAGACCGCAGGGCCTATCTGATTTGCCAGTTGTTATCTGCCATAACCTCCAACAATCTGCACTTAACTGCCCCAATAGCTCAGTGGTAGAGTTTTCCCTTTGTGTGCAGAAGGTCACAGGTTCAGACCATGGCCGCGTCAGACTGAAAGATGTTAAAAAAATTGCACCAGAAGATTCCTTATCTAGCGTTCCGTGTCGCATTAAAATTGTAGTACTGGGAAAATGGTGTACTTAGTACTTACTGGTTTCAACCAGGAAAGTTGAATCCCGCGTATCGGTGCTTCACACCGTGCACGTTAAAGGATCATAAGGTCTGGGAGTTGAAGTTACTTCTGTCACATGTCAACAGTAGTGCAATACTATAGACGTATTCTAATAAACTGACTAAATCAACGGCATAAATTGCAAAATGTTTCTTCATTACTGAGAAAAAGTTCTGAAAAATAGTTTTAAGGAAAGAGGAAAAACTGATGTTCGTGTAATGTTGCTTTATTTATGCTATTTTGGTGTTTGTCTGATACCAAAGTGATTTTTAAGTAGAATAATTGCATCTTGTATCAATCGTTTAATGTAGTAATTCATTATGTGGGCATGTTTGTTAGTCTTAAAATAGGAAATAATATTACGGGTACATGGAATAAATTATTTGAGTGTTTGATAGTTGCGGTATTTTATATTTGATTTATATTTTGAAATACATTTCTTCGAATTTATATGCTTAAAGTGTTAAATATCATTTGCTTTTAAGTTAGCTCAGACATATATTTCGGGTTAAAGGACAACTCAGTTAACCATAATTAAAATTAAAATTGTTTGAAAATCAGACTGAATGTCACAAAGAGTAAACATAAATCAGAATGCTTCATCTATGCATATGACACAAATCAATGTATAGAAAACGTATTTTTGATTGTGTCTAGGCTCATATATAATCTATATGTTGCTTGCTGGAAAAGTTTTGCACTTCATAATATTAAAACATTGAAACATTAAAGCAATTCAAATATACATAATATAAAAAATCTTTCAAATCGCATAAAAAAACATTTAATATTAACTCACCTGAGCACGAAGTGCTCAAGGTGAGCTAATGTGATCGCCCTGTGTCCGTCGTAGTCGTCCGTTGTCGTCTGTCATCAACAATTTTACTGTTAACACTCTAAAGGTCACAATTTGGTCACAATCTTAATGAAACTTGGTCAGAATGTTACCCTCAATAAAATCTTGGACGAGTTCGATATTGGGTCATGTTAAAAACTAGGTCACCAGGTCAAATTAAAGGAAAAGCTTGTTAACACTATAGAGGTCACATTTATGACTGTATCTTTAGGAAACTTGGTCAGAATGTTAATATTAATAATCTCTAGGTTAAGGTCGAATCTGGGTCATGTGTGGTCAGAAACTAGGTCACCAGGTCAAATTGAAGGAAAAGTTTGTTTACATTCTAGAGGTCACATTTATGACTGTATCTTCATTAAAGTTGGTCAGAATGTTTATATTAATATTTTTAAGTCAAGTTTAAATCTGGGTCATGTGCGGTCAAAAACTAGGTCACCAGGTCAAATCATAGGAAAAGCTTGTTAGCACTCTAGACGTCACATTTATGACTGTATGTTTATAAAACTTGGTCAGAATGTTTATATTGATTAGCTCTTAGTCAGGTTTTAATCCGGGTCATGTGTGGTCAAAAACTAGGTCATTAGGTCAAATCATAGGAAAAGCTTGTTAGCACTCTAGAGGTCACATTTATGACTGTATGTTTATGAAACTTAGTCAGAATGAATATATATTGATTAGCTCTAGGCCAAGTTCGAATCTTGGTCATGTGCGGTCAAAAACTAGGTCACCAGGTTTAATTTAAGGAAAAGCTTGTTAATAATCTAGAGGTTACATTTAGAAATGTTTCTTCATGAAAGTTGGTCAGAATGTTTATATTAATAATCTCTAAGTCAAGTTTAAATCTGGGTCATGTGCGGTCAAAAACTAGGTCACCAGGTCAAATCATACGATAAGCTTGTTAGCTCTCTAGAGGTCACATTTATGACTGTATGTTCATGAAACTTAGTCAGAATGTTATTCTTGATGATCTTAAGGTAGAGTTTGAAACGGGGTAATCAGAGATCAAAACCAGACCAATAGGTCAGATCATAGGAAAACTTTGTAAACACTGTAGAGGTTACATTCTCTCTTTGATCACCATGAAACTATGTCAGAATGTTTGTGCTTATGAAGTCTATGTCAAGTTTGAAACTGGGTAACCTGAGTTCAAAACTAGGTCACGAAGTCAATTAATAGAAAATATTGTTAAAACACTGTCGAGGCCATATTTTCTTTATCGATATGACACCTGGTCAGAATGTACTTATTACAGCAAGGTAAGGTTTGCAACTGGGTCATCCGTGATATTAAAAAAATCATCCGTGATTTAAAAAAAATCCCTGGTCACTAAAAAGGATCTAAGTAATATAATTTTTAATTCCAGCAGGTATAAATATTTTGATTTCATACCTCATGATGATGGATTTGGATCAGGTGAGCCTCCAGGGCCATCTTGTTCATTTTTTTTTTCATTTTTTTTTCTATTGAATTTCGAAAAGCAGTTTAATAAGAGTTTTGTATCCCTAATTTTAAGCTTTTACCTAGAGACTGCCTATCTTGACTGTAGCAGATTTCCGATGTTATTATTAGCAATAAAATCATTGATTTTAATATGTTCAAATCAAATTATATTTGCATGAAAATAAAATATTGCAATTTTTCAAAATTAAAAAAAAATGATCGGTCAATTGTCCTTGGAGTTATTGCCCTTGATTTTTTGAAAAATGCACATTCACATCCATTTCTCAGTCACTAGCTGGCAGAATTTCATGAAACTTAAAATAAATATGAATTACTATACTGGGATGATGCCTGCTCATTTTTTGGATTGGTCAATTGTACTTGGAGTTATTGCCCTTGATTTTTTGAAAAACTCATTTACAGCCATTTCTCAGTAACTAGTTGGTAGAAATTCTTGAAACTTGAAATAAATATGAACCAACATACTGCGATGATGCCTGTTTATTTATATTTTGGATTGTGTAATTTCTATATGAATTATTTGCCCTTGATTTATTAAAAGATCCATGTTTGCAGTCTTTTCTATGCAACTAGCTGGTAGAATTTCATGACACTTGGAATAAATAAGAACCAACATACTGTGATGATGCCTGTCTATTTTTCTTTTGGATTAGTCAATTTTCCTTAGAGTTATTGCCCTTGATTTATTAAAAAATAATTGTTTGCAGCCGTTTCTCAGTTACCTAGAAGCTAGAATTTAATGAAACTTGAATGTTATATGAACCAACATCCTGCAATGAACTTCTTAGGTGAATTTCTACGGCTACATTTTTATCTCAACTACTGAGTACTATTTTGCAATGATTGATGTTTCCGAGTTAGCAGTTTCAGAAAAGACAGTTTTATTTAATCATCCCTCTGATTTATTTCGTTAAATTTTTTTATCATAAAGTAGTCCCGGTCGATATTTAATAATTTGGCTCGGAAAGGGATAAACCAATGTGCTTATCTTATTCTTTCTGAGATTTTTTTTAACCTTCAAGCACAAACAAGCCATCAAGCACAAACAAGTTATCGTTGGCGGGGGAATATATTTTCACTGAAAATGCTTGTATTTTTTATTATTACCATGTACCATGCTATTTAATCTGATTGTCAAGTAGAACTTCTGTATATTCTTACTGTCTGCTTTTGCGTACTTGTTTAAGTGCCCTTACTGATGGGTTACGTGACTTGGTAGGCGTCGCCTTATCGCTATCGACGTGTTGTTAATAACCGAGTCTTACATTTATACTGCGGTGGAATTATCTAGCAGCATGTTTAAACCCTTTGCACCTCACTTTGTGTTTTTATAAATTTGTTATTTTGTAAATTATGTATGACAGATTTAGAACTGCATTGATATGGAGTGCTTTAACAGTTATTGGCCATCCTTGTAATTCTGATTCTACAAGTTTACACGCGTAAATCCGCACGTATCATCTTAGAGTGATACTTCAATGTTTTGTGGTTTCTTCCCCTTTCGGTTTTGCATTAGTATACAATTGTTTATTTCCTTGTCGAGTGTACATTTCGGACTTCAGTGAATTTCATTGTTTTTCAAAACTTGTTCTCGGTTTGGAAATGCCTTAAATACATCACAAGCCTTTCCTTGTAACGAAGGAATAAAAATGTAAGAAATGCACTTAGTCTAACACATTAGGCTGTGTTATATGGTAATGCACAGTTTGGAAGTAATTAACCTTAAACCTGTCTTTCCCAGTATCTTGAAACAACGTGCTTACTAAAACACCACGAAAAAAGAAACAAACATCACAAACAAGCATTAGACAATACGCCACGAACGATAAACATTTATTCAACAGGCTGTCTATAAACATAACACTGTTGACTGGAAAATATGGGTATGATCATGACAATATGTAGAAATGTTTATGTCAAGCTCCCTGAAAACTTTTATTTTATTGAGGAGTTAAAATGACACGTATAAAGCTGTTGATGCATTTCAACCCTTCATTCAATAATACTTTTATGCATATTATAAAGTTGAAATACCTATGGAAACAAATATGTACATATATAAATCAACGTTTAAATTGTTTATTTGATCAATTCAAGATTAAAATAAACTTCAATTGCCGGCCAACTGGGGGCACAGGCTCTAATGCACCACTGGATTTAACATAAAGATGCAATTCAGTGGCAATTGTCAATGGGCTACTTTGAAACGGTTTGGTAGAAGGCTTGACTGCTAAGTGATGATACTGGCACAGATACGAACATGTCAGCTGCGAAGTTCATTCGTTCCCCGAAAACCTCCGGGATAGTGTATATAAGATATTTCTCGGAAACCATTTGCTGAACTATGCGACGTTTAATAAGCTTGATTTGAGGTCAGCGACTTTTAAATAAATGTCCTATATGTTCTATAAACAGTTGACCAATTTGTACGCGGGATAACAATAATTTCTAGTGCTTCACCTTCCACCATCATATATGGGGAGACAATTTCACATGTGTAGTTAACATTAAAAAGAACGTTAAATAAAAGTAAATATTCTTATTAGAAATATAAAGTTGGTTGGATGTAACCACTGTTTATTCTACAAAGTGACAAGATCCGGTGTAAGAGTACAAGTAATGCGGTGAAAATGTCAACAAGAAAGTAGATCATGTATATCCTGCATGTTCAGCCTGTTTTTAACTCACAAACAATGCAGCTTCAAAATTATAAAGATGGAAAGTAGCCAATGGTCGGAGACGGTATAACCATGCTTTGATTCATGGTCATCTGCTAATTAAAAGAAAAAGGCATATAACAGTGAGTAGGCACTTTCGAATTGGCCCTTGGCAGTCTTTCACTGAGTAGTGGCCCTTAAGTTTTTCCTAAAATACCTAATAGTACCACAACTTTTCTTCTCCGAGCAATCAATGGCTGAATTTATTGGACACAATTGTATGTGTAGCTTCAAATCGAAGACACAATGTGTACGTCAGCAAAGTTAAGTTAGATCACACAGGAGGGTTTTATCCTTGGAATAATTTAAAGTGATAATAACATGGTATTATTATACGCCCGAAGGATCGTATTATGTTATGGCCTCCATCGTCTGTCTGTCCGTTTGTCCGTCCGTTAGCAATTCCGTGTCCGGGCCATAACTTGGTAACTAATAAAGCGATTTTCAAATAACTTTATACAAATCATCACTACATTAAAAGGATGTGTCGCGCGCAATTTCCAGGTCCATACCTCAAAGACTATAATCACCATAAGGGTGCGTAGGCAAATCCGTGTCCGGGCCACAACTTCGTCACTAATAAAGTCATTTTCAAATAACTTTATACAAAGCATCATTACATTAAAATGATGTGTCCCGCGCAATTTCCAGATTCATACCTCAAACACTAGAATCACCATGGGGGGACGTTAGCAATTCCATGTCCAGGCCATAACTGGGTTACTACTAAAGCAATTTTCAAATAACTTTATACAAATCATCTCTACATTAAAAAGGATTTGTCAAGCATGCTATCCAGGTCCGTACCTCAAAGGCTAATTTCACTGGGGGCGTTAGCAATTCCGTGTCCGGGCCATAACATGGTAACTAATAAAGCGATTTTCAAATAACTTTATACAAATCATCACTACATTAAAAGGATGTGTCGCGCGCAATATCAAGGTCCATACCTCAAAGACTAGAATCACCATGGGGGTGCGTTAGCAAATCCGTGTCCGGGCCACAACTTGGTCACTAATAAAGTCATTTTTAAATAACTTTATACAAAGCATCATTACATTAAAAGGATGTGTCGCGCGCAATTTCGAGGTCCATACCTCAAACACTAGAATCACCATGGGGGACGTTAGCAATTCCATGTCCAGGCCATAACTGGGTTACTACTAAAGCAATTTTCAAATAACTTTATACAAATCATTTCTACATTAAAAGATTTGTCAAGCATGCTTTCCAGGTCCGTACCTCAAAGGCTAATTTCACTGGGGGCGTTAGCAATTCCGTTAGCAATTCCGTGTCCAGGCAACAACTTTGTGTTACTACTAATAAAGGAATTTTTAGAAAACGTGTCCTAGCCACAACTTTGTAACCAATAAAGCAATTTTTAGATAACTTTATACAAATTATTGCTACATTAAAAGGAATTGTTGTGAGCACTTTCCAAGTCCTGCTACTTTTGAACTTGTATTCTCAGATTTTCTAAGGAAGTTTCAGATATTCTATTTTTTTTATAAAAATATTTCATTTCATAAAATCTGATTCGATATTAGTACATCCTTCATTGCACTACTTACCAGTATTTATGTTGTTTTACAATTATTCTATGTTGTAAAAAAATACTGTTGAACAAAGGTTTTTATTAGCACTGCTAACTTAAGTATCATTGAAGTTTCATTATTGGAAGTTTAAGCCTTTGTTGTAAACACTTCATACCTAGTAAGCAGTATACTAGCATAACCTAAATGTTTATTAAAGACCGCAAGCCGAATCTTCTTCGGGCGTATAATGCTCCGTTTCGCGGTGCTCTTGTTTTGTGAGACGTTCAGTGTCTGAAATAAACATCAAGGTCAATGTTTCTAAAAAAAAAAAAACTGGACCCATTTTCACGAAAATACTCAATAATACAATGGCAACTCAAGTCATTTCTAAATCTTAAACTGAGCTTACTTTTCCACGTAAAAGCATGACATGGTTCAACATAATTAATGTTTAAACTCGTTTTGAGAAGGAATTCTCAATGCGAATATGTGTTGATTAAAAGAGTTGAGATTTAGATTTAGAGCTTACTTTTTTGAAATTCATTTTTTGTTGTGATATTCTGAAACGGTTAAAACTAATAGTTACTTACCCTGCCAAAGTCAATGCCCACAGCTTCAATAATACTAAATTTATTCCATTGGTCATACGCATCTGGCTTTGTTGTTTTAAACAAAATCGGCGCTTGCTTAGTATCTGTGTAAAGCTTTTAGTTAACACTACTTAAATTTGTTTTGCCCAGAACTTATGATGATCAATTATACGATACTAGTATCACGGTGCCTTTTATTCTGAACCTCACCCATTTGTTTTCAGGAGAGCGAGGAGCCAAAGGGTCTCCTGGAGGAGTTGGGATTTACTGTTGGTAGCTAGCCGAGCATCAGGAACGTATAACACCTTGGTGGTAAAAGAAGTACTGATTCCAGGAGGTGGATATTCTCAAGGAAAACAATTTTCATTACGAAATACTCATTCCATGGCGTGGATATTCTCAACAACAACGAAGTTAATACGGACATTTGTGACAAGTCCGGCGTGATTTGATGCTTGAAATGTTTGTTAATCAATTAAAATAATATAACATTTACATGTATAAATGTGTTCTTGACATTAAAGCAATGTGATTTGACACTTTTGTTCATAGTCTACATTATTTTATCGCGCAATAAGTGTTTTTGCGACTGTTATATATTTTATGTAAATGAGTGTGAATACGATACCGTTCAACAGAATGTCAAAACCATGATTTGTTTGTTCACGTATAATTTTATATGCATTTTATGCATTCTCAATAAAGGATTATTTTCATACAATATTCACTTGCTTGTCTCTTCTGCTTACCGTTTAACACGACGTTAACGTGAAACTTACTGGTGTTGAGTGGAGTAAACACATTAATTAAACATAATGTACCATGATTAAATATTTCGTCTTCGCAATTGATTTCCGTCACGCTCTTAATTACCTTCTTCTGAATTGATTGAACTCGTACTACCTCTACGGCTAAATGCTGTTTGCAAATGAACTTGGGATTTCAAGTTTTTAGAGCTTTGAATGATCGTCGCTTTACTCCGCCAAAATACACCAAATGATGAACTTGACATTTCAAGTGTTTAGAGCATCGAATGATCGTCGCTTTTACTCCGCCAAAATACACCAAATAATGAACTTGGCATTTCAAGTGTTTAGAGCGTTGAATGATCGTCGCCTTTATTCCGCCAAAATACACCAAATGATGAACTTGGCATTTCAAGTTTTTTGGCATTGAATGATCGTCGCTTTACTCTTCCAAGTGAATTCCGAATCAAGGGCAACATCTATCTTTAGACTGTCAATCGGCTTCACATGCTATTGTCTTCTATATCAACGTGGAACGTACTAACAAGTGGTGGGTTCATTCACCAGCAAAGGATACATGCACAATTTGCATTGGCTGTTTTTCAACCGGCCAATCAAATCGAAGCCTTCATGTGCCGAAAACTTGGCTCGGGCCTTCGAGAATCTAACCGGATTCCTGCACTATCACATTGTAGGATATCAGGAGAGCGCAGTCGTCGCCCTGAGCCCGCTTGCGCCGTGAGGATGACGGGGGAGGGGTAATGTCAGCGTCCTTCAAACCAATTATTTGTTCGTTGCATGCAACCTCATCAGAAGCTAGGTATCCCGCATGCGCTTCACCTGCAAAGACGAGTATAGCGATTAAGGAGTGGCAGATACCCCATCTGATGACATAAGCTAGTAAATTCGAAGACTAAACAATGGAAATGGACAAGTCAATGAAGCGGAAAAGAAGGTTACGGTCACGGGAAGGTCACATTTTTCATAAAGATGAAGATGTGCATGTATGGAAGCTGTAAATAGTACAAAATAAATGTAAAAATGAAATGTCATTTAAAGAAAGAGGCCCTGAAAAGTGAAATATATGTTACTTACACTATTGCTGCGTTCAGGACGGTGTCCAATAACAATTTTCATGAATCAGAGCTTTGCCATGATCCACTCCTAGCCTTTCAGTAAGGCGCAAGCGCACACCTTCTTCCTTCTATCAAGGCGTGTGCGGCTGTCTCTGAATGACTTCAAACATGCACTTACGAGTTCTGAAATCTTGCCCATTTGCGATGCCTGATCCTCCCATATCGGGCCCGTATTGTCAGTTCTCCTATAGTTCGTCATCTGCAGGTTCCAGAGGACAAAACCATCTTGCACTGGCAGAGAGCAAGCAGTGTTCTTGGTACTCCTCCTATTCTTGGAAAAATGAGTAGATGCAGAGCGTGGTGACTGCAAGCTTGGGGGTGCAGCAGGGAGATCATGAGCATGGTGATGGGCGGATTTGGTCGATGATGGTTAGGATGATGGTGTAGATTTATGGGTTTTTCCTCTACCCCGTTTCATGATCGGCTTCTTGCTTGTTGTCTTCGTTTTCTTTGATGCCACGTTAAGAGCTCACTGGCTACTGTATGAATGCGGTACTGTAGAGATCGGCGCCGTATTTATGCATATGTGCACGCGATTGTCGGCAACTTGCCGAGCGCGCTGCGCATATACTCAACTCAACTCAACTCAACTCATTGTTATTTCCACCATTAACGGTGATATTCATATGTACAAATAGTTACCATGAAGGCATGATATCTATATACATGATATATGTACAAACATTAAATTAGCATATTATATCAACATGCATATTGAGATTGTGTTTGTATCCTTTGCATCAAACTTAAGGTATAAGTCTTTTATCGAACACAATTATGCACTATTCACGAGACAGTTATAAATAAATACAAACGATCGTCCCAAGAATTGTTTTCGCATTGCTTGGTAATTCTGTACACTTAGTTCTGCCCCAAGAAGTGCTTCGAAAAACATTACGCTATCCATTGACAACAGTTCTTGCACAAGGCCCATGTCCATTTCCATGACGTCAGTGATTAGACGCCACCTTTCACGCTCATGTTTGGTGCACCCGTGAATGATGTGTATATCCAAATTGTCAGTAACTGTTTGACATACATGACATCGTTGTGGCAATTGTGGTGGCCTTTTGTACCACAGTTTTGCAATAAACATTCGAATATGTTTATAACAATTTAAGTCAAATATATCATACACTGTTGCTCTACTTACACGCGGTTGCAAAATTCTGAATAGACTAAAATCCTCGTCTGACAAAGTTCGTGCTGACCATTATGAGGTATCTTTTAATGAAACAATAGGTTTAACTGTATGTTTCCATTGACGTCTAGAGGGAATTCGTTCTGGATTAACTAAAGCATTATTGATAAAGCTTTGAAGCCCATATATGTACATAGGATTGTACATATATCAGGAATAAAACCAAAAGAAACATTTCTATCTGTTACAAATTGAAAGCATCGTCGTAAAGTCGTAGAAAAATATTCTTAGTGGTACATTTAGAGTCTAGACAAAGTATCAAATGTAAGAATATCAATTTCTTAATGATCACCAATGAATACAATTTATGAAGTCCAAGCATTGATTCACTCATCAGATCTCGTGCGAAAATGAAATCCCTGATTTTTTTAACCATAAAATGCTGTAAGCGATTAACTGAAGCTATATCGCTTTGTACAATATTATTCCATAATTCACTACAAAAGATAACAATTGGCATTATGATTTTAACATAGAGATTAACTGAAACTAATGGATTAAGACCATGTGGATGTACACCTTAAGCAGTCATTGCAAAGAATGCATTAGCTTTTTGGCATCTCTCTTCAATTTGTGCTTTGCACTTCATGTTAGAAACTCGTTTCACACCCAGGTGGTTCGCACTATTAGTTTGAGGAATTATCTGGTCACCATACATTATTGCAACTTTGGGTGGATCTAGTTTCCTTGTAAATACGATTATTTCTGACTTGTTTACATTCATATCTATTCGCCATGACTTACAGTAGCGATATACAATGTCCATCATTTTCTAAAGATTCAAGGGAGATAACGCCAACAGGGCAATATCATCGGCGAATCCAGGATTGCCGGACTTGGTTGAAACAGCAGCCTTTGTTACTGGTCATTCTATCATGACATTTAAACTCTATTCCAAGTATACGATGGTTTTCCTTATAATTTATGGTAACTGATTTATGCTAAACGAGAGTGATTTCTTAAACATAATTGCTGTGCCTGCTTTTCCGCACATAACTGGACCAAAATTATCTACATTTTAGTCAGTATTAACAAAACAATCGTAATCTGAGTGAATGTTATTCATAAACATTGCAGATCTAGGTAAAAGTTTATGCTCATTTATAAGTTCAATATCTACGTTATACTGATCTAACATTTTTGCTAAAGGGTAGGCTGATGACATAACACCCCTACAATTCCAACAAAGAAGATTCAATGACATAACACAGATTAAAATAAGTAGGTGCGCAAGCATCGTGAACCTAAACATAATTCAATTTTGACACTTTACATAAATATATAAAACACACACACACACACACCCTCACACACACACACACACACACACACACACACACTCACACACACACACACTCACACACACACACACACACACACACACACACACACACATATATATATACAAAAAACTCTAGTATGACACAATCGTCAGTGTTCTCTTCCGGTTGTTGTCTATCCCAGTACGTGTGTCGCTCCTGGTTGTCCCTGTAACTGTTATCATGGTTACGCCAAGTATCGTCACGCATGCGTCCTCTGCGGTCACTATATCTATCGGACCGGTACCAATCGTTACATGCCGATTTAAAGTGATAACTGTCATCTTCGTAGTCACCGTAGCCGTTATAACTGTCATTACGCTGGTATTGGTAACGGGACCGCGAGCGTATATTTGATGTCCGCTCGCGAATATGGTCTTCTTTGGACTTCCATTTTCTGTAAGAAATGCCGTTAGGCCAGAAATACGCGTCGTCAATAATTGGTTCAAGATCCTCTGGCACGTTAACTTTCGCCGATGAGCCAAATCGGCCATGGAAGACACGAATGTAGGATACATAAACATCGTTGCCCTTGAAATACGTGTATAAATCATTATCCGTGGTCCTATGATCAATGTTCCCGATGTAGTACGAGACGTTCTTTCTCCTTCTGGCGGCAGTGAAACCGGTATGTTCACTGGACCCTGTTTTATCTGACGTTGCGCGCGGACGTTCCAGTGTAGCTGGAGCTGCTGGAGGCTCTGCATTTTCCACTGGTTTATACTGGTCGTTGTTACTACTGCTTGTTTTGATTGGTTTATTGACCACGTTGCAATAGCTTCCGGCTTCTGATTATTTGATCTAATTGGCCGTAATGCAATTCTTCTCAGTTAATACCGGACTGTAAGACACATTGTGAACAGTCACTGATTTGGGGCGCGGGCTTGTTGTAACGTCGGTCGTCTGCTGCATGGGTTGGCTTTTGATAACCTCTGAGTAGGTCTTTGGTTGCTGTTCGGGTAGTTCGTGGCTAGCCTCTACAAGTCTCTTATTTACAGTGGCAATCGCAGACCCCAGTCCATCAACATCATTTTGAAGCTTATTTAAATGCGAATCTGCAGTTGATTCAGGAAATCTCGCTAGCACACTTCTCAATGACCCATTCAGAACCCTATAACTACTCACTATGTTCGAAACATCAAATTGGATGGTTTTGAGAACCGCAGAGTCAGATGATTGCTGCTTAGATATTTTCAGAACTTCAGTACTTAGGATTGTCACTAAGGCGAGGATATCTGGTTTTGTGACTTTTTGTTGCGTAAGGTCATTATCGATAATGATAGTTTCATAAGAGGCAGTGTTAGCAAATACGTCGTAAACATCCTTGGTGTTCTCTCCGGAGATGTATGCGTTAAGTACATAGCAGTCTATACCACACTTCCGTTCTCGTGATGTCTGCGAGGATGTTTTGCGATTTATAAGGCGGGTAGTTCGCGCGCTCTGTCGGCGAGTACATTCCTATAGCTGTCAATGCGACGATAATTGTTGTTACAAACGTTTAATAGCTGTCTAACATAGTCGTCTTTAGCTAAGCCAGCTAGTTTGCTGTCCATTTCTTGGAAAACCCGTTCGGGTAGAAACGTCTGGGAGCAGTCTTCATTTTCGGTGATACAGCTATCATCGCCCCATAACGAATTATTATGGTTCACACTGTTACATCGTTCTTGCTTAATACGTATTAAGCTGCTATTTATCAACGTCTTTGGGTCGGTTTCATCCATGTTATATACAAAATGTATTTTCTCTGAAATGTGATAGTGTGACTGCACCATAATGTAGAATGTGTATAGAGTGGATGCTAGCTCTAAGGAGGCGTAGTGTTATGGCCATATAAAGTACAATGTTGTTAAAAAAACACAACAGTATACGTGCGTTACAGTGAACTGGAGTTTTGTGAAAATGATCGCTTGTGCCGTTATTGTGCGCTTCTAAACATTTAGGTTTGACAACTGGGATTATCCCTGTAGTTTTCAATGTATTATATAAGTATGTTTGACAGTTGCATGGAGTTGACCTTATGACCTCAAAATTCATTTTTTTTTGTCTAATGGATTTTTGATGAAACAATTAGAGCGAGTGGGTGAAATTACATAATGCAATTTTCACATACTGTGTTAAAAAAGAGGCGGGCGCAATCAACCCTACTTGTCCCCATATCATTAATAGTCTAAATGGAAATGTTGAACAATTCCTTCCTGCAAGTGTAATTTCAAATACATGTATAAAATTGGTGAACATTTTTACTTTCCTTTGTAAGCATGCATGTTTTTGATGGGAGAATCGTTCATATTACTCCCTTAACATTATGTTTACAGACTAACCGAAATATGTGTGAAGATAAACCATCTATTATGTATTACTGTTTGCCCCGATAACTCAAATCACCCCTTATACTCTTAATATTAGGTGAGATAATGAGTCGTACTTGATATGAAGAAGTCCGCTCTTCTGCTCGAGCTCGGAGGTCTGCTTGGCTCATTATAATATGTCTTTTTCCTAAAAGAGCTGTAGCCACTATTTCACATGCGTGCTTTAGTGCCTATTACATCTGTTTACCAGATGACAGTTTCACTTCAAGCCAAGACTGTAATTTTTCATCCGATGATTGGCTGACTGTCGCTCTTCAATATATCTCTTATATCCATTATAGAATATATTTTCTTGCAATTTCATGAGAAGCTAGCCACGTAATGATGGTAATGTTAAGATAGGATAAGCGCTTGTTTGACGGGTAATGAAATCTCTCCCTGACGTTAATGAGTAGGTACGAGACGTTGAGGAGACATTTCCATCTGTATTCCAGTATCGTTCTGTTGTTGCAATGTGATAATATATAGGTAAGTCAAAGCTCGTTTACCTTAAAACGGTTAATATTTAAGTGAGGGCAAGTTTCAAAAACATTTGATAGAAATACTGTGAGCAATTTTTTAACCAATTTGTTATAAGTGATTTTTTTTTCTGTATTTTGTGCAATTTTCTTACAAAGTCGCGCTCTGTAGATATGAGTTTTGACAAATATCTGTTGTCTTATATAAAAGTATTTTTACATCAAGGAATATACGATATCAACATGGAGAGAACTTAATACGGTATGTTTTGTACATATGCTGATAGGGCTTTATTCGATATGGCAGCAACCTGTTTAATTACTTTGAAATAAAATTCATCGTGATCCGATGGAAACGTTTATGTCGTTTAAGGAATGGTTTAAATTGTATACAGAACGTACACTAAGGGGACCAGTGATAAAGCATATGTTTAGTTCTTCCAACAACTTTAAATTCACCACGAGGAGACACGTGGTTAGCTATTCTAAGTTATTTACAAAGAACTACTGGGAGTTCTACTGTTGGACATAGATACCGACACAGTTATGTATTGGTCTTATAAATGCTGTCCTGACAGTAATATTTATGCGAAAAGCTAAAGAAACAAGTTCAGCAGCAAATTTTTAAACATAAACCTGGTTTAATAGCACTGGGTAAACGCCAAAGACATAGAACATGAAAATGGAAAAAAAATCACAAACAAGAAACATGGAAGAACAGCACATAACTCCACAAACAGCACAGTACATTCATACTATATATAAAAAAAACTGGGTATGCTTATCAAGCATTGTTAGGGAACGCCTTGGAACGGACAGTAAAATGTAAGTTTAACCTTTGACATTGCACTGATAGTTTACAGCATTAAGTGAGGAACACACGTCAGTTACAATATTAAAGTGATCATGAGATATTTAATACTACAATATAGTATTAAATATATACAGTTTAAAATATTACAGTTTAGTGTTTATTCATATTTTAATCTCCATAGAATTAACTGACTCATACATGGCTCTTAACGTTGGTCAGTTTTATCTTTAGCATTTATTGTATGCAAGGACCGCTGTGTGGATCCTGACGGTGACAGAGGTGTCGACGGAGACCCGGGTTATACTGGCGTTCCATTGGGCCGCATCGAGTAATTCTCCAAACGCTGTCCTGGAGACATGTCGCTCTTGGTGGAATTAAATGGGTAGAAAACAGCCCATCCGTAAGTGTAAGAAAAGCAAAAACAAGTTCTTCATCCTAATGTTTTTTCTATTGAAACAAGTCAATAAGGATTTTTTTTAAATATTTGATGGTTAAAATTTGCATTCAAAATTCAATTTATCGCTAAATTTCGTGTTGATTTGATCCCGATTTCATCAAGATGATTTATAAAAATAATCACATTTCACATAATCAATTGTATTCGTTTTCCTTTTAAGATTGTTACAAATTCCTAACTATGATATCTTCTTTATATATTAGATGATAGTATCTCTAGAACATAGTTAATACTTATTTGGAGAAATTACCTCTATAACATGTTACACACGTTGACACTAATACGCTACCATACGTAGTAATATCTGAAATATAATCCCTAATACCTAATATCTAGTGATTAAGACTTATCGTCTCCTAATTAATACCTAGTTCCAGCCAATGAAGAGATAAAATATTCAAATATGAACTAAGTGTCTTCCAATAAATTTCCTAATCATGTGTTAATATCTCCAAATTGAGACTCACCGTCTTCTAAGTACTCAATATCTCTCACAAATAGTATAAACTGTGGAACTAAGATCTCCCATAGTAATTCCGTCATGAAATACTCGCTGAAATCATTTCTGCGCGATAAGATGGGATATTGCTTTGCAAGAAAGTGTTGCTGTCTTTTCTGGGAAGGATAGGAACTGTCGGTTATGCAATATTTTTCGCAATTTTCGAAAAATGGGTACGGTAAAGTTGTCAAAAGAAAAATAGTATCATTTGGCTTAATGTTATAGTGAGGAATGGTTATCGCATTTTTTTTTATGAAATGAATTCAGCCTTGACTATACCACAACAACGTTAAGATAATTTTATTGGGGGCCAATATATCACTATACAGGACAAGCCTATTGTTTTAAATCCGACGGTAGACTGACTATCGCTCTTCCATTTACCGGTCTTTGTCCAATATTGAGGATTTTCTAGCCGCGTAATGATGCTAATGATCAGTTAGAGCACGCGCATCTTTCCGGGTTAATGAAGTCTCGCTGACGTAAATGAGTAGGTACGAGACATCTAGGAGAAATTTCTAGTGTGTTTCATATATTCTCCATTGATGATGTACCACTGTGATACAGCATAGTGCAATGCCGACTAAATTTCATGTTCGGCGTCAACTGACTGAACAGATTTGAAAAACTTGTAAGTAAACATGTATTATCATTTCTGAGTACATGTTCCTTTAATGTATTGCTGCACCACTCTGGGACAGCATTGGGCCATGCCAAATTAATTTCATGTTGGGTGTCAACTGGCTAGACAGTTTTAAGCCTTTACCAAATCCAAAATAACAATACATGTTTCAAAGCTAAGTCAAGTGCCTTTATAATGCTGATTTATTTTAGCATACGTATTTAATAAATAATGAAACATTGTTTGTCAAAGCAGTTTATGAGAGAGAGAGAGAGAGAGAGAGAGAGAGAGAGAGAGAGAGAGAGAGCGAGAGAGAGAGAGAGAGAGAGAGCTTACATGTAATCGTTATGGTTTAACAGGCGTTAAAATTTGCGTTCAAACATGCCATATGGATATGTTTCAATAAACCCCTCGATACCTATTAGAGAAAATGCTTTAACCACTTTGTTCTTAACTGATTAGTAATACTCCCATGTATTATCAAATCTGCGTTGCATTCATTTTTATTTTATTTTTTTACTATTTGTGGCGTCTTATAACTTCCTGTTTAATTGTAAAAGAACACAATTATTTCAACTAAGATAGAGCGTTTCTGTTGAGGATGACTATGATAAAACTGATACAATTTTGTGGACGGATCGAGGATTAAACGTCAAAGGGGATGAACTTTGAGGCCGCATCTTAGGAGACCTCTTCCCTAGAAACCAAAGTATAATGTCCACGAATGTAGCATGGGCGTTTGAGGTTAAACTAAAGTAACACTTTTTGTTGTAACATATTGTTAATGAATTTATACCTAATTGACGAGAACAATTCACTTGGACTAATGAGGGGATAAGGGGTGGGGTTGGTTTGGCGGAGGGGTTTGGGCAGGGAGGATCTGTGGCGGGTGCTCCTCAAACCCATGGATTCGCTAAAAACGCGTGATAAGGACATGCATTTAAAAGCTTTCAGCTCAAATTTAAAACAAAGAAGTTTGTTTGAAAGTAAATAGTAATAGACATTCTTAATGTATGCCACTGTTAGTAATTAAAGCGTAGAGAGGTGCCAAAACACTACTTGCACGGGTACGGATAGGTGTAAACTTTGTGTGCACTACGCCATGTAGATATGTGTACATTGTACACACTACTAATTACATTTACGAAAGAACGAAACAAATGTGTATTGCGAACATCAATAAGCCCATGTTTAAAGAGAAATTTCGCAATAAGCCCATGTTTTAAGAGAAATTTCGCAACAAGCCCAATTTCAAAGAGAAATTTCGCAAGGGGTCGTATTTTGCACCCTCTCTAGTAATCATTATCGCACATGTAAGCTACTGCTGTTTGATATCTCATCCCAGCGTCGTTTCCCTATACATATATTTTCGACCCGCCACCATTGTTCTAAGTCGTGGATTGATTGGTGAGGGAGGTTGGTATCCCATAGCAATGAACAAATTCTACACCAATATTTTGTATCAACAAACTGTCCGGTACTTTTCCACCGGAAATAGTCATTGTATTCATCGTCTTGCTCATTCAGACGCTTGAGATACCCGGCAAGCGCCTGTGCATGCGGGAATTCCTCCACGTGGATAAAGGATCCAGGAGGGGCCACGCGCTTGTAGTCGTCTGGATGCGCACCCATCACGACCGGAACAACGTCATGCCTAGAAGAGAAAGGCACATGTTTAATATAATTTTTACACTGCTTTCACAATCGGAAAATATCTTATATATAGGATCTTGTATCAGATCTTGCAAGAAGTTTACGCTCCTTTTCTTACAGTGCAAACAAACTAAATGTGTATTCCAACCTATAACTAAACGTCGCAAAAACTCTTCAAACCTATCGTGTCTACAAACCCATAACTTGACGTGATTATAAATCTATTACTTAATGTGACTAAATATCTCTAACTTAACTTGTCTTCAAAACTTTAACTTAACATGACTACAAACCTACTGCTTAACGTGACTAAAAACCTATAACTTAACGTCACTAGAAAGCTATAAGTAAACGTGTTTTCAAACATATTACTTAACATGTATACACACTTAAAACTTAAAACTAACTTAAACTAAAATGTAATGATTAACGTGCCTAGACACACATAACTTAACGTGTCTACAAGCGTATCACTTAACGTGTCTACAAACTATAACGTAACGTGTCTACAAACTAATAACATAAGGGGTTTCCAAATCAAAGTTTTAACTACGTTAACACGTTTATAAACGGTTAAATGTATGTAATCAACAAGGAAAGAATTTCCAATCAAGGATTGTTCCTGAATGCAAAGGTTATATTTCTTAATTTCATGTCGTGCAGTTTTACTAGTAAGATAGCTATGCTCAAACATTGTATTAACTTTTCGTACTATATATACAACGTCTCGCGTTATTATAACGTCATAATGATAGACTGTTTCCGGTTCAAGCCGAGTCTTTACATTTACATTTACACAATGGGTTAGAAAGAATGAATGTAAGGTTTGTTTAAATGAAGTAAAGTTTTCTTTAACAATGCTGGAAATAAACAATGCATCAAATGGGCTGATAAAAGTACGCGTGGAGTACTTTTACCTGTCCAACTGCGTTTATACCCCGAAAGTGACATCAATCATGCAATTCAGTCCACTATATCCATTTAATTTCATCACTTATGTATATAAATAGCTAATAAATTTCTATCAGTTTAAAGAAGCTTTGCTAAAACATTATATTCACTGTTTTAAAAGTTACCAGGTGTTTCTAAGTGATTAAATGGAAGTGAGTTTAGGGGAATTCTGTATGTATTTACAAATCTATTTTCAGGCTTAGTTCTTACAGATTTTTTTTTGCATTTTAAGAGGACTGAAATTCAGTGTGCTACTTACCTTAATGCATTAAGGAAGAGCTTCTCGGTAATGTAATCACGGCAATTTGCATTTTCAAAAGACAAATAAAACTTGTATTCCTTCTGTAGATTTTCAAAGCAGTTATTGCCTTCCCCCTTATCACATCTCAAGTTACCGCAGGAGCCATAAAAGTCCAAATCCATGTACTGCTGTACCTCCTTCGCATATTCCAATCTTGCGTTTGACGCAAAACAGTTGGACACAAATATTGCTGCTAGTTTAGTCTTTCCCTCAGCGTAATTTTTATCCGACTTATAATCAGATATCTGAGTAAAATTATCGTAAACTTGATATTTATCGTACGGAGTCACCATCGTAGAGTCGTAGCGATACGTGGCTGTCCAGTTAATGACGTCATTCAGACCCTCGTAAGAAGGCGACGCTTCCGGACTTTCCAGCGCAAACATGATCCAAACCTGATCCGAATGACGGGGCACTTCCGCTTGCGCGCCTCCGAGCAATTGGCTGTTCAACTCTATTTCCTTAAATATTCTAGCGTCAAACACTTCTCCATTCGGATGACCATGCAATTCACAGTGCTTAACAGGGCAATCATGTTCAACAAACGCTTGTTTTCCGCCATTTACGTTCCAGCCCGCCAGTCCCTGTTCCAGAAGAATCCTCTTGGGAGAAAGACTTAAGTCAATCTTAGGATTAAACTTAGCTTGCAATAAAATCCTGTCGTCTGACGGATGAAATTTCCAGAGCGAGACAGGATCTTTTAAACGCTTGACAACGGTAAATGACTTATTGCTTAGTAAGCGGCTTCCAAACTGTGGGAACTTCATAGCCGTGAGAGTGTTTTTCTGTGCGTCGTAATACGAAGGCACTATCTGAAGAATTACTGTCAATACTAGAAAAAGTCCGATAAGTAGTATAAACTGTCTTTTGACTTTACTGCATCGCACTGCCATAATGAAAACTGCAGTGTTATTTACACCAAAAGTCAGGTATTTGCTGAACAATTAACGCATGTCCATTGGTTAAAGGCTGGGAATCTGTAGTAATGTGTTTTCCGGAACAAAACGAGGCAGATCGATCTTACATGACACTTTAGGGAGTCCGTACCGCTCGTTTTTTAGTTACGACCAATTAAGATGGAATAATTCCTGAATAATTTCAAATTACTTAAATCATTTGCGAGAGAAACACCGCAGTAAAGTGATTTTCCCCCCTCTGACTGTCATAAAAGCTTTCATGCCGGGTGTCGAAATGATTTCCATGATATAAACAGATGCATCAATTTTCGCTTTTTGACAGACTTTTAATTCCGGTAGCTGATAGTTTTGTCGCCCGGAAGACAAATAGGCAAGCTTAATTTTGGTGATGGTGTCTGAAAGAGAAATATAGTTTTAAATTTAAAAGTAACTATGACATCCTTCAGTTCGTTTTTGTCCGTAAACAATCTACTTGAATACGTATATATTGATTAAACGTTTCCGATATATTGATAAATAAGCCGACCACTGTTTGACAGAAATTGAAAAACACACACGATAAAAATAACAACTCTTCATTGAACTGAAACATGAAGACACGCGCATGATAAAAAATATTAGTATAAAAGTATATTTAGACTGCGAAATGTTCAAACTGCGAGACGTAGTCTTTTTCAAACAAATTCCATGCTTCATATTCACAAATGTCATGAACCAAAGTTTGAGACTCAGGCACAGAAAACTAAAATATTAAATGTTTGAAAATATCTAAATATAACTGAATTTTGCTAGGATGTGATATGTGTCTGACTGCAGAAAAATATCATGTTTTATTTAATAGGTTATTTATGATAGAAACAGCAATTCGCTCATCTTCTTTGCTCGTGTAAAAGCATTTTAAAACAAAATCTTAAAGTTTGGCTTTTATGAGTCAGAGTCCCAAACTCAGGCACAAAACATAAGTTATTTTAAACCCCGGAATAAAATATGAATGTAATGGATTCAACTCCTGCTGGTATTTTAACGGAGCTACAATATAAAAAGTTTTATTTACTTAAAATACCGTTTATTAAAAAAACTACACTATTTTTAGAATTTCATTTTATAATCCTACGAAACGTTTTATCTTGTTCTTAATTAATATCGTAAATAATATTTGTCAATTAAATAAGCCTAACACTTTAGATTTATCAATTTAAACTGACTCAGTTGGCAACTATGTTTTTTAAATATTTTGATCTTGAGTAATTGTACCCAAATTTTCTCAGCAAAACAGAGCATTTTGTGTTCACATTTTAAATAATCATTAACTATACAGTTCCAACTTGAACTTTAAGTGATATGTTATTATCGAAACAAACAAGCAATACATATTAATATATAACACACAGATTTGCGCTTGATATCTGACCCTATACAACATGGCCGAGTCCCTTAACTATTAACTGATCACAAACATTTCAGTATTTCAATTAGTAAATTGCAGTCCTCATAAGTGATACAGTGATATATTATTTAGATTTTACAAAACGTCTAATGTAAGCATAGTTTATAATCAATTGAAATCGCGTAATAAAATAATATTTATTTTATTTTATAATAGTCAATAATGTATTATATTATAGCGCAGCATGTTCCTGTTAACAAATACAAGTATCTTCAAACGCAATCTGACATCCCATTTTTATATGGCAATCAACGAAGTCATATTAGCAGCCAATGAGACACGATAAGAGTTAAATTTCCCCTGTGTGGCTGGGTTGCCAATTCCATCGCTATAGTTGAAGATCAATTGTGTTCCTTAGTTCAAGCTAGGTCAGGTATATTGTATATAATATATTGCTCGCATAGGTTATTGTTTAAATTAAACGTTCAATGTTGAACGCAGCTGCGCGATCCTTTAATTTTCATAAAACAAACTTCCAAATGAAAGATAAAAAAGTTTTTAACATATTGTTTTCTTGTTTGATTATCAACCTTAAATTAGTTGTAATCCAATTATGTTTTATATTACATTTTTCTTAACCACATTTAAGATTGTGTTTTCGTCGTTTGCTGTTGTTGTTTTTTTAAGAAAATCTACCAAGAGCTTGTGATTTTGTTGTCTGTTGTTCTTTTTTTCTTGAAGCAAATCTGCAAATAGCTTGTGTTTGCATTGTTTGTTGTTTATTTTCACTTCAAGAAAATCTACCAAGGGCTTGTGTTTTCGTTGTTGGTTATTATTATTCTTTTTTCCAAATAAATATACCAAGAGCTTGTGTTTTTGTTCTTTGTTATCATTCGTTTTTTTTCAAAAAAATCTACCAATGGCTTGTCTTTCCTTTTTTTGCTATTATTCTTTTTTCAAAAAAATCTACCAAGGGTTTGAGTTTTCATTGTTTGCTAGTTTTCTCTTTTTTTCAAGAAAATCTTCCAAGGGCTTGTGTTTTCGTTTTTTTTTTTTTTTTTTTTTTTATATATATTTTCATGAAACAAAAATACCAAGGGCTTATGTTCCATGCATGAGAGCCACAAGCGTGTTGTTATCTTCATGAAAAGTTGTAAAACATTAATTAAAGACAGATTATGACAACTCCATTTTCATTATATTGACTTGCGTTCCTTGATCAACGAACAAGTGTTGTCATCTACATGCAAAGCTCTTGTTTGTGTTTTGGTGATTTAAACATAATATTAAAAGTCGGTTTTAAAACAAACATATTTGTGCCTCTTAAAATAATTTGTTATCTATTAAGCAGAACCGCACAATGGCGAATTCCCACGTAATCTAGACAGCACTGTCAAAGAAAGTAGACGCTTACATCATAAAATAATAATTCTTTGCGAAATGAATGTGAACGGCAAATATGTTAGCGAGTCAAACAATTTTACAGCACAAATATTAATATGGAATAAAAAGGTTAAACAATTGAAAAATACTGTCCTCCCAATGGTTTAAAATGATTTTAACCGATCTTTAATTATAAGACATGTTTTGCTTACCATTGAGCCGTATTATATTTTTTTTAAAAAAAAAAACAACAAAAACAACAAGAACATACAAACAAACAATTAAACTACAACAACAACAACCCTGTGCTTCCATTGCAGAAACTAATTTTCTAAAAAGTAGCATATCGCTTCTCTATGACGTTCATGGTTGCACAACGTCCGGTTATTAAAGCGAATATCAGCGAGCCTGCAAATGCACTTTTAAAATGAAATTTCGAAAACGGCTTTCAAAATCAACTTTAACACATATACGTGTAGCTACAGTTACAACTATTCGTACACGTAGATAGCTTCTAATATCACTCATAACACTAAATTACACCCTGGATCTTTGTCGAAGTCCGATATATTACAATTCCCGTCTTTGTTATATATTTGGTATCATTTTGAAACATTTTAAGAGTGAAGGAAGATTTAAGAAAATTATTGGACAACTTGAATTAAAAATTGCATACATGAGTGATCAGGTTAAAGGCATTTTGACGTGCGATTTCCTATTAAAAATATCAAAAAGAAATCCGATATCTTAACCACTCGGCAACAGGAACTCATACATAGCTTGCCTGATATTTGAACCTTTATTAAGTACATTAAAAGCATCACGAGACAATGTCAATCAACCACTCACATAACAACATTTTACAAAAGCGTAAACAACGGTTTTGAAGACCGTGGACGCCAAAGACAATATTTGAGCATATATGAACATTTGGTGAAGGGTTTCAGCTGTCCGTATCTTAGTTTTAACACTCATGATAGTTTGACACACTTAATTTCGTATTGTAAAACAATACCGTATAAACGTCAATTTTATGAGTGAGTCCCTTTAAAATATACTATCATGATAATAAAACATACATATTTTGTAATATTGTCATTAGGCTGGTATTTCGTTCGTATTGAAAATACCATTACTTGATAAAATTAAAACAAAAACGTCTTTAAAGTCAATGGATATATAAACCAATATAAAGCAACGTATATTCTTACTATACATCAACAATGTTAACGCTTCCGATTTTTTTTTAATAAATACCGTTTGTTTTCCTTGTATTGCAGTTGTATTTAGTTTCATAAAATGAATTGCAATAGGCTGCATATTCATATTACTAAACTTCCTTCAAGTTTTATAAACAAGTATCTGAATTGAAAATAACAACAACAACAATGAAGTTTGTTTGAAGGAGGATGTACTTTAGTAAACTTTAAGCATTTTTATCACTGTTTAAACTTGAGTATACAACATTTTATAATGCAATTTATAAACAAGCATGTCTTATGTGATTAAGTCCTATTATGTAATGCTAGGATGAAACTGTATGTGGTGTCCATAAACAAACACAATAAACAATACTTTCATTTTCAATGGAGATATGCATATTTCAACGACTGATCCGTGTACACCTTCATAAAAACAAAACATCAAAAAGTGGTGAAACATACATCCTTAAAGGGAGACATTCTAGAAGTTGTTTCTAAGCTTTAATGTCATGCACCAGATGTTTTTTATTACGATTTAATGTCATGCTTAAGGGGAGTTTCTAATGTTTAATGGCATGCATAGAGGGTGTTTCTAAGGTGTATTGTCATGCTTTAAAGGGTGTTTCTAAAGTACAATGTCTTGCTTCAGAGTGTGTAACTAAGGTTTAATGCTATGCTTTAGAGGGTATTTCTAAGGTTTAATGTAATGCTTTAGAGGGTGTTTCTAAGGTTTAATGTAATGCTTCAGAGGGTGTTTCTAAGGTTTAATGCTATGCTTTAGAGGGTATTTCTAAGGTTTAATGCTATGCTTAAGAGGGTATTTCTAAGGTTTAATGCTATGCTTTAGAGGGTGTTTCTACGGTTTAATGCTATGCTTTAGAGGGTGTTTCTAAAGATTTATTGCTATGCTTTAGAGGGTGTTTCTAAGATTTAATGTAATGCTTTAGAGGGTGTTTGTACGGTTTGATGCTATGCTTTAGAGGGTGTTTCTAAGGTTTAATGTAATGCTTTAGAGGGTGTTTCTAAGGTTTAATGCTATGCTTTAGAGGGTATTTCTAAGGTTTAATGTAATGCTTTAGAGGGTGTTTCTAAGGTTTAATGCTATGCTTTAGAGGGTATTTCTAAGGTTTAATGTAATGCTTTAGAGGGTGTTTCTACGGTTTAATGCTATGCTTTAGAGGGTGTTTCTAAGGTTTAATGTAATGCTTAAGAGGGTGTTTCTAAGGTTGAATGCCATGCTTTAGAGGGTGTTTCTTAGGTTTAATGTCATGCTTTAGAGGGTGTTTTAAGGAATAATGTTTTGCTTAAGAGGGTGTAACTAAGGTTTAATGCCATGCTTTAGAGGATGTTTCTAAGGTTGAATTTCATGCTTAAGAGGGTATTACTCAGGTTTTACATTTTACTGACCGTTCAAAGGCGGTGCCCAACAATTCTTGATAAACATACCTAGTTTTTTATATATAGTATGTATGCACTGTGCTGTTTGTGGAGTTTTGTGCTGTTCTTCCATGTTTCTTGTTTGTGATTTTATGTTCTATGTCTTTGGCGTTTACCCAGTGCCATTACACCGGGTTTATGTTTTAACTTTTTGCTACTGAGCTTGTTTCTGTAGCTTTTCGCATAAATATTAATGGCATGTTATAGGATGTGTTTCTTAGGTTTAATGCTATTATTTAGAGGGTATTACTAACGTTTAATGTCACGTTTCAGAAGAAAAATATCATAATCATGTACAAATCTCTATAAATGTAGAAAAATACAAATTACCTTAATAAGTAACCTTCGCAAACCGCATTCCATAAAAATAAAATATCCACAGATGCCGGGCTATTTACAATTTTAATGAGCTCAGATGCAATGCATTAAAGTACAATGTATTCAATTTTAGCAAATGATTAGCGTTTATACTAGTCCAAACCTTAAGTTTTCCGACCTTAATCAGAGAGATACACCGGCGGTTGACAATGTTTGCGCATGAACTTCAGATAGGAGACAATTGCTGATAACAAACATCTCGGTTGAACGGCAAAATCTTAAAGGCCCAGTGTCGGAGTTGGTATGTGGAGTTGATTATATTTAGTAATTAATGTAATTTATTTGGGTTTGGCATCGCGAAAGTTTCTCACTATCCAATTACAAATAGCAAAAAGTGCCAAAAAAAATATAGATTTTTTTCAAGTCAATAACAATAAAAAAATACTATTGATGACTTTTAAATTGTGTTTATATCTAACATCATCGTACATCAAGCTCTCTTACACAGTGCTACTTTTTAACGTTGGGTTATGTACATGATCCGTTGGGGGTACCCAGAGTACTTTGGTTCGAGGCCTGCTGCCGGCAGATGTTTTTTTTTCGATTTTGTATTACATGTTTGTCCTGGCATCAACATTTTTTCCGGAATTACCGGAAGGGTTATACTTTAGAAAACATAAAAAGCAGATTATGAGACTTTAAAGGTAAATTGGGAGGAGTTTGTTTTATTAGTCGCTCTTTTAAAATGCATGTTAAAAATACTTCAAATGCTTCAAAATATACTTCAAAGTGATACTCATACTTTAAATTTGACCTTAAATGAATTATAGTATATCTTCAAATGGGAGACATTTTTCAATGAATGAACTATATGAATGTTAAAAACACAATAAAGTCGCCGTATGAACATTATTAAGAAGAATGATCAAGAATAGCTTCACGAATACATGGTGATTCTATAACGGGACTCGCTCATATTTTTGTATGACGAAATCAAGTGTGGCAAATCATTGATTGTAATAAATGCAATATCACATACCGTTTAAAAGGTTACATTTCAAAACTGTGTTAAAACAATAATTCAAGTTGAAGCAGTAGCTATCAAATGCTAACATCCTCAATCTAATTAAAACCAGTTACTCAATAGCATGCGCTTCGTGCAAGGACAAATGATACATTTAAGTTAAATTGCAATATCATGAAATTGTGCGTTCGCATATTTAGGTTTCATAAAACTTAAAGATTTCACTGATATGATATTTTTGAATTTTAAGACGATGTCATCTTTGATTTTGTTTCCTTTTTGACCACATTTGCGATGTAGGAGTAGGAGTGGTAGTAGTAGTAGTAGTAGTAGTAGTAGTAGTAGTAGTAGTAGTAGTAGTAGTGGTAGTGGTAGTGGTAGTGGTAGTAGTAGTAGTGGTAGTGGTAGTGGTAGTGGTGGTGGTGGTGGTGGTGGTGGTAGAAGTAGTAGTAGGAGGAGTAGTAGTAGTAGTAGTAGTAGTAGTAGTAGTAGTAGTAGTAGTAGTAGTAGTAGTAGTAGTAGAGTAGTAGTAGTAGTAGTAGTAGTAGTAGTAGTAGTAGTAGTAGTAGAAGTAGTAGTAGTAGTAGTAGTAGTAGTAGTAGTAGTAGTAGTAGTAGTAGTAGGAGTAGTAGTAGTAGTAGTAGTTGTAGTAGTAGTAGTAGTAGAAGTGGTAGTAGTAGAAGTGGAAGTGGTAGTAGTAGTAAAGTTAGTGGTTGTGGTTGGATTAGTAGCAGCAGCCTTAGCTGTACCGGAAACAGAAGCACGGCTGTTGCTATAAATATGCCTGTATATATAATAGTCATTTACCATTATATATACAGCTTTAATATACTATATTTTATAATTGAAACAAAACAGCCGACAGCTTTATTAAGCGGGAGCAATACATCTAAAATAATGAAAAGAGACTTACGGATGACAGAACACGTCCAGAGCGCTAAGCGCTATGTCCATTTTTACAAGAGAATGTTACAATAGTACAATGTTAACGTCAGGAAAAAGCTTTTTGAAACCAAGTTAAAATAAACCCTCAGAGAATCGTGTCCAGAATAACATCATTTTCAAACCTTCTATCAATCATTTCCTGAGTCATCACTACTATTTTCTCTTTTAGAAAATGCTGAGAAGTGTCAAACTACATAAAGCAGACGCACATATGTACCAATGACATCATCCCTATTGTTCCGACTATGAACGTATTAAATTATTTTATAAATAATTGACTGCCTTTTTGGGAAACAAATAGCTTTTCGGAAATATGTCTCCATTAAAATTGATTGGTGTACGAATGCTGGGATTGCCGTTCCATTTTAAATGCATTGTTGCATTACATAAATTATTCATGATCATTTTATTCGAAAAGTTCTTTTTTTCGTGTTTCTTTCCATCTGGTGAACATTACATTTCGATGAAAACTGCACAAAGACCGCAGTGTAACTAAAGGCCTTTTGATATCTTCTTACGGCTTCACCTTTTGTATAAAATTTATACCGTGTCAAATATGTGGTAGTGCTTTAAATGTAACCAAATTCTTAGAATTAATTATGGTATTCCATGAAACCTAAGAGAACTCTTTTCTTCATTTTACACGAACATGCCGTAACTTCCCTTTGGCAATCCACAAACATGTCTTGTGATTTTGGCCAAATTCAGGTCAAGTCATAAAATATGATTCATTTCCTTTATTTTAACCTTTAAAAAAGCTTCATTTATACATGTAAAAACGTTTTTTGATAAAAGTGTGAATCTGAAGTCCAGTTTCATCGTGGCCGATATATTCTGCGCTCGCCAGGGGAGATCACTGCGTAAGAAATTGGCATATTTAATTACGCGTATTCACGTGAACATAAAAAATAACATGTGAAAGGCGCCATATGGTTCAACAAGAAATGAGTGTGTTTCCGTTTCCCATGCTACTTTATGTCTCTGCACATCTCTAGTTATGTATTGCAATCGGACAATATGTTTAACTTTTATTTTTTGGGGAACATCTTTTCAGTAGTTTCTTGGTTCGGATAGACGCGTAGTTTAAGCCACAACCAATTAGTATTTTGTTCTCGGATTATTCTAGATTCATGATGACTGCAAGGGGCACAACAGGGAAATAATGAGCAGGTGATCTGTGGCTTTGGAAGATGATGGTTAGAATGATGGTGAGGATGATGTAGATGGGTTCTTTTCCCTATATCGGCTCCTGGTATATTTCTTGCTTGCTATTTTCTTCGTTTTCTTGGGTGCCATGTTAATAGCTCACTGACTACTGTATAAATGCGTTACTATAAGATTGGTGCTGTATTTATGCATAACTTCACGCGATTGTCGGCAACATGCCGAGCGCGCTACGCATAGGTTTTTAAAATGCACAAATACGTTTCCCTTTAACTTGATAGTGTTATTGCACCATAAGCAGTACTGTATTAGGGGTAAAGCTGATGCTGGCTCTCATGAAGCTTATATTTCTAAGTGTGGAATTATGGCCATAAATACAAGTTTGAAACCCCAGTATACTTGTGTTATAACGAATTGGTGTTTCGCAGACTGTTCAAAGGCGATATTCGAATCATTTTATGTAAAGCTGTGTTTTTTGGCGTGTGGACCAATATTGTTCGCTTCTAAACTTTTATTTGTTTACAAATGGTCTTATCCCTGTAGTTTTCATTGTATTGTATAGGTACCTTTGACACCTGCCGGCCTAAATTTCACCTTTTGTCGAATGTTTTTTGGACGAAACAATAAGAGCGATCAGGCTAGATAACAATAAAAATGCAATTGTCTCATACAGTGTTAAAACTGAAGCGGCTACAACCAAATAATGAATGAAAATGTTTCACAATTCCAACATTTGAGTTGCATATCATGGAGTAGTCGTTTTAAAAAGCATTGTGTGATTTGATGCTCGATTGAAAGAATTTAACTAAGCATTTTAGTATGTCATTCATTCAGGCTTTTTTCAAGCGTTTTGGGATGGGAAACTGTTCAACAGTTTCTTTTGGCAATTTCGAAAAAAAGTCCGATGACGAAAACATCAATCTGTTGTGATATACAAGCTATTACATCTGTATTACAAAATGACAGTTGTGATATGGAGCCAATATCACTTCAAGACAGGACTGTAGTTTCACAACCGATGATTGACTGACTCTCGCTCTTTTATATATCCCTTTTATCCAATAAAAATATATTGTATTGCAATTTCATTAGAGGCTAGCCGCGTAATGATGTTAATGTTAAGATAGGATAAGCGCTTGTTTGACGGGTAATGCAATCTCTCCCTGACGTTAATGAGTAGGTACGAGACGTTTAAAAGACATTTCCATTTATATTCCAGTATCGTAATGTTGTTGCACTGGGAGACCATAAAGGCGTTTAGACGCTTGTTCACATTAAAACGGTTGAAAATAAAGTGAGGGAATGCTTCAATAAATCCTTTAAGAGAAATATTGCAAGCGAGAATTTAATCACTTTGTTCATGGTGATAACATTGAACTTTATTACTTTTTTAAAGACATTATCTCTGCGGATAATAGTAATGAATAATAATAGTAAAGTTCGATTGTCCAAATATGTATTTTATTAACAAGCTTGATGAAGGTATTACTGCTGAAGAAATTATGAAAAAATAGCACTTAAAGAATGTAAAATCTAGTGGGCTTGGTAAAATATCAAACGACTTCATATTGACAGTTATCAAGAAATTATTTTGTGTAATGTATATTAAACTGTTTAACAAAACTCCTAATATTGGCATCACATCTGAAACATGAGAAGCTTGAGTGATACTAATAATATATAAAAATACGGATGATATACACCAATCCGAAAACTATCAGCTTCTTTTTTTAATAATCTGTTTAGGTAAATTGTTTACTGCTATTATTAATCAAAGAATAGTAGCTATGTTGAATGATATGAACTCCTTAATATAGCAACAAAGCAGATTTTAGCTTTGTTTTATCTTTTTTTGAACGATTTAGATCATTATATGTACAATCAATCCCACTGTGCATATTGATAATGATGATAATTACCTAGATTTGTATCGTACATTTGTCATCTTTGCAAATGATGAATACGTTTAATTTGATACACGAATGATGTTGTTTACTAAACCAAAGTGTAAACAATATATATTAATGAAGATAAGACAAATATATAAGTATTTGGTGATGGAACAAGTACGGACGAATCAAGCATTACAATTTAGGATCATTATCTAGTAAATGAAGGATTGTGCTTTGGGTGACACTAAACACTATACCAACACTACAATATACAATGAACTATACTAATATATACAGTTTTTATATTATTCTGTAGTGTAGACTCGTATTATACATGTCTCTCAACGTTGGTTAGTTTTATGTTTAGCATTTTTTGTATGCAATGACCGTCGTGTGGATCCTGACGAAGCGGAGGTGTGGAGGGGACCCAGGTTATACTGGCGTTCCTTGGGGCCACATCTAGCGATTCTCCAAAAGCTATCCTGGAGACAATGCTCAACAGTTTGGCTCTTGGTGGAAGTAGATGGGTAGAAAATCATTCATACGTATAAGAGAATTAAAAACATGATGTTCTTTTAAACAAGCCAATAAGGATTGTGTGACACTGTATTAGTAACTCGGTTATAGTTCACGTACAGCAACATAAACTAGAACCCGGTCCATTCCAATTTATGACGTCATTGAGACCCGCATAAGACGGCGACGCTTCTAGACTTTCCAACGCGAGCATGATCCACACCTGATTCGAATGACGAGACACTTTTGCTTGCCCGTCGCAGAGCAAAAGCCTGTTCAACTCAATTTCCTTAAATTTTCTAGCGTCAAACACATCTCCATTCGAATAACCATGCCGTTCACAGTGCTGTACAGGGCAATCGTGATCAACAAACGCTTGTTTTTCGCCATTGACGTTCCAGCCCGCCAGTCCCTGTTTTAGAAAAATCCTCTTATGCAAGAGTCAATCTTAGGATTAAACTTGCAATAATATCCTGTCGTCTGACGGATGTACTTTCCAGAGCGAGACAGGATATTTTAGACGCTTGACAACGGTGAATGACTTATTGTTTAATAAGCGGCCTCCAAACTGTGGGAACTTCATAGCCGTGAGAGTGTTTTTTTCTGTGCTTCGTAATACGAAGGCACTATCTGAAGAATAACTGTCAATACCAGAAAAAGTCCGATCAGTAATATAAACTGTTTTTTGACTTTACTGCATCGCACTGCCATAATGAGAACTGCAGCGTTATTTACACCAATTACCCTTAATTAATTAAGTTTAATTCCAGTCATTGATGCTATGTAAAATAGTACTTGATTGTTTGTATATTTGCATTGTTACATACAACTTATGTTTTATATAAAATTATGCACCATATATTGCCGATATATATGTGACTTATAAGCCCGGTGGGCCGGATGTAAATGTAATACTATTTGTTATAGAATGCTATTATGCTATGTACACATGTCACTATAATAAACAATTCACTTACTTACTTACTTATTTGCTTAATAATTAACACTTTCATGGTACCAAGATATATATAAACTGCTTCGGGTGACCCTTGGTTAGAGACTGGGAAACTGTAACAAACCGGGGCAGACCGATCTTAAATGACACTTTAGGAAGTCCGTACCGCTCGTTTTCTCGACCAATTTAGATGGAATAATTTTCTGAATAATATCAAATAGCTGAAATCATTTGCGATAGAAACACCGCAGTAAAGTGATTTTCCCCCCTCCGACAATCATAAAAGCTCTCATGCCGGGTGTCAAAATGGTTTTCATGATACAAACAGATTCATCACTCTCCGGTTTTTGACGTTCCTTTAATTCCAGTAGCTGTAGTAGTTTTGTCGCCCGGAAGACAGACAGGCAAGCTTAATTTTGGTGATGGTGTCTAACAGAGAAACATAGTTTTAATTAAAAAGTAGCTATGTCATTTTAACATCAGTTCGTTTTTGTCCGAAAAAAAAAACTATTTGAACAGTATACATTGATTAAAGGATTCCGATCTATTGCTTAGTTAATCGACTACAGTTTGTAAGAAATTGAAACACACACACACGAGAAAAACAACAACTCTACATGGATCTAAAACATGTGAACATGCGCATGATAGTTATATAAGTATAAACGTATATTTAGACTGCGAAATGTTTAAACTGCGGGACCTAGGCTTTGCCAAACAAAATCCATGTTTCATATTCACAGATATTATGAACCAAAGTTTGAGACTCAGGCACAAGCAACTGAAATATTAAATGTTTAAAAAATATCTTAGTGCATCTTTATTTTTGCAAAATTGTGATGTGTGTCTGATTGCAAAAAATGATTATTTGTAACAAAAACAGTTATCGCTTTCCATCTTTACTCGTGTTAAAGCATTTTTAAAACAAGATCTTAAAGTTTGGGTACAGGTTGCGAATTTAAACTCAGAGTTTAAGCATGAAACTGGGGGAGGCTACTCGTTTTTTGTAGTTGAACGGAGTTACAATTAAAAGGTGTTATTTATTTAGAATTTGTTTATTCTATTGTATCTTATAAAACAACAACATTTTAAGAACTATTTTTGATAATCCACCGAAACGTTTTATCTAGTTCTGAATTTATATCGCAATTATTAATTGTTAATTGTTTAAGCGAAATGCCTGAGATTTATTGATTTAAATGAACCCAGATGGCAACTTTTTTAATATGTTTATTTTGAGTTATTGTACCTTCTTTAATGAACAAACAATAACAACAACCGGCGGATCCTGAATCCAAATTTATATGATTCAATTTTCTAAAAGTTATTTAACAGCAAAACAGAGTTATTTTTGTTAACTTTTTAAATTGTTATTTACTAAACAGTTCTAATTTGAACTTTAAGTGACACGCTTTCATCGAAACAAGCGATATATTTATATTTCAAACACAGTTTGTACTCGATTTCTGACTTATAAAACATGACCGATACCCTATAACTACCAACTGGTCACAAACATTTTAGTATTTCAATTAGAAAAATGCAGACTTGAAACAGGACCTATGTTTAGATTGAAAAGATCATCAAATGTAAACATAGTTCATATTCAGTTGAACTCACGAAATAAAACATTATTTATTTTTATTTAATAATAGTCAATAAAGTCTCATATCATACCGCATCACATTTCTTATTTCGAATATCTTCAAACGCAATCTGACATCCAACGTTTTTATGGCAATCAACAAAATCCTATTGGCAGCCATCGATACACGATGTGGGTCTATATTCCCCTGTGTGGCTGTGTGGACAAATTTATCGCTACAGTTCAAGATCAACTGTGTTCCTTTGTTCAAGCTAGGTACGAATATCGTTTCGCCCGCAGAGGTTATTGTTTATCTGGAGGTCTTTATGAAAACTGAACATAAAACTAGAGTGATATAAATGCTATGATTAATTATTTCAACATGACTAGTTATACATACATTTTGTTTTTCCTCTTTAATCATTAAGCTTAAAAAGTTGTTATTTAAGGTGGAACGCGACTGTGAACGTTTTTTCGAGTAACTGTCTGAAAATTGGAATACGAATAGAAGAGCATATGCCCGATTAGGAACTGTTTTTACATTTTCAATATTCGGAACAGTTCTGAAACTATGACTCCTCAAAATATACCACTGACGTGAATTTTGAGACGTCTCTCATATTTTTGCGTTCCAGCTACAATAACCGATAGTTTCACAAATTCTTCATTTACCGCTAAGAAATTTAAACCTCGAGTGCGTCTTGTGAAAATGTTCACGCACATATATTTTTCGTTCTTTTTTTTACGTTTTTTTTTTTTTTTAAATCCGTCTTCAATGTCGTTTTTCGCGGGAAAAATGGCGTCGTCTTTCGCTGAAAAAGTGCGCCTTTCTTTAATTCTTGAAAAAAACTGCTCGTTTAATTTTTGATTTTTTTAAATACATGTATTCAATGTTTCATAACAAATCGCCTGATATCAAAATAAGGGTACCTCACCGAGTTCGTTTTTGCGCAGTATCAAATAATCTAACCCCTATACCTGTTATTTTTCATTACGTATTGTTATAAAACGTTAAGCATGACGTAAGTCGAACTATTATTTACGCTAAAAAAACAAAAACATATAACAGTTGTTGTTAATTTTAGTTAAATTGATAATTCAACATTGTTTTCTTCTGTTGAATTCCGAATAGTTCACATTATTAAATCATTAAAGCACTGATTATAAATGAACTATAGTTAAAGTGAGATGCTTATCTAAAATCCATGCATAAACATGTATAACAAGATCAATTTTGTTTAATAAAACTTTAACTTCTTACTCAATTATGCATTTATGGGAAATATTAATTACTGGTTACAAGATTTTAACCGCGTGTTTAATAACAGAATGCGCAAAAACATTAAATTATTGGTGAATGCTAAAACATTTACTTAGGTCTACCCTAATCTCATAAAGTAAAAAATACCATGTTGTATGCTCATTTCTTTCAAATCAACTCGGTATTTCTCATAAAAACCTTTGTTTTCGACAAGATTTCTGCATCCAAGCGTCAGATCACATACGAACTTACTATCATGGAAGATAAATAGACTTATTTTATTTGCATGTAGAATATAAGCTTTTTATTTATACTTATATATAGTTTTATCCTACCTGTATAAATATTTTGACACCAATTTGCTATAATTTTAAACTGTACTATTATTGTATATAATATTATTTATGTTCAATGTCTATCAATGTTTGGATATATTGTGATTATGTCCAGCCATGGGGAAAATTAAGATATTGAGTTGAGTTGAGATGGGAGAGTAAGTGTGCATCATTAAATAGTTACTTTAAGCTCATTTTGTTAAGGGTTGTTATAGCTTACATACAAACACACGCACAAAACGTACAATAAAGTCACGTACGCAAGCACGCGTAGAAACGCACCCACACACCATCCCACACTCAAGCACGCGTGCATACACACACACACACACACACGCGCGCACGCACGCACACATACACACACACACACAAGCGTGCACACACGCCCATACACACGCACGCTCTCACGCACATGTACGCTCTCACGCGTGCACAGCCATTGTACGCACGGCAGGGATATTGAGTGCGGGAATAGGTAGCTATGTTGGCTGTAGTGTGGGCATTGAATGCATCGCCGAAAGTTGTCTCATGAAGTTGCTTGTACGCACGAGAAGCTTTGATTACGTGGTAAAGTCAGGAAAACAAAATAACTCGTTATGGATTAAAACAAACAATGCATTGATTAACAAATTTAAACATTTTACTGCACTAAAAACATTAACTTTAAGATCATTCTTTGAGTCATTTGGAACATATTTTATCATAGCGTGTGTGTGTGTGTGTGTGTGTGTGTGCGTGTGTGTGTGTGTGTGTGCGTGTGTGTGCGTGCATGTACGAGTATGTGGGCGTATACGTGCGTTCATGTGAGTACTTTTGTGTGAACTATAACAACCCTTAATAAGATGAGATAATAGAAACAATTCAATGTGATCATTTACAATCAGTGCAAACGTAAGTATTAAACAAAAATACGATTTACCACAACAAATACTATTGTTTTAATATGCCTTTACCAAAAAATACATATCGAAAACAATAGTTCTTAATATGAAGAATATCGAGTTTAATTTGAAAGAAATATGAGACCATAGTAAATCCTTTAGCATTCACCAAAAAAAATGAATAATTTTTAAATAACTATTAAATAAACAGTTTTATTTATTAACGATATTGTAATCAGTGAAGTATATTTTGTATGAGTTTATTATTTAGTAAGAAGTAAGGGTTTATCAGTCAAAATAATTGTATGTTATACATGTGGAATATTGATTTTGAATAAGAGTTTCACTTTAAAATTTTAGTGTGTTTTAAATTAACGCCGATGTATCATTCAATTTTGACCCGTTATATATTGACCACATGACTCATTTTCTTTCTGTTCAAAGAATGACCGATCATTTTTTAACGTCAAGAACTGACCATCTCCCACCCCTCCCCAAACCGTTGCGTAACAAATGACCCTCGTTCAAGAGTTATATTTACTACCAAACTTAGTCAATAATATGGTTACCCCTATTAGTGAGATTTATTAATTGGATATGTTTTTATACAACGATAACCGATTGACTACATCAAGATTAGATTCAAAACACTGAACTCTATAGTCGCGTATTTGCGTATTTTATAGATCTGTATACTATTACATTTCTCTCCGATAGTGACATACAGAAGAAAACTTTGGATGATTTTAGGGGGAGGGGGGCTGCACACACCCTCTACTGCCGGGATCCGTTTGTGCTTATTACAATGCAGATTTCTGTCGATTATCATTTTTTTGGTTTGTTAGTTATATTTCGTGTATGAAATGAGTGTCACACACTGGTTTTACTATGCTATTGCTTAGTTTAGAGCCTTATAACTGCAGATCTTTTCTGAAACTTATAAAAGAAATTGGTAACTAATAAAGTAGTAGAACCGTTTATTGTTGTGTTATTACTGTAGATGTATATATAAAAAACAAAGCACTAATCAGAATAGTCGCAGTTCATAGCATAGTGACTGGAACGATTATTGATGTGTATTAACAAAATATTATAATTCGGCAAATGAGATTGCTTAATAATTAAGAAAGCCTCTCATTAAAATTGTTGCCGGATTTAAGTCATTGATTTATAAAGCTGGTTATTCAGCGCCCGTCTTGTGTGGAATTAGTAATGTACAACGACAATAACAATTATCACTAACATAAAACTGATCAGACACTCTAAGATTTCTAATCTTTCCATTGAATAAACAAAAACGATTCGATTAACGTCATGCAAAACGTTTAAATACACTACGAATTGAAAAAGAAACAGGTATAGGGGTTAGATTATTTGATACTGCGCAAAAACGAAGTCGGTGAGGTACCCTTTTCTTGATATCAGGCGATTTCAATAAAACATTGAATACATGTATTTAAAAAAACCAAAAATTAAACGAGCACTTTTTTTTAGCGAAACACGACGCCGTTTTTCCCGCGAAAAATCACGTTATAGACGAATTTAGAAACATAACGTTCAACAAGAGAAAGAAAAATATATGAGCGTGAACGTTTTCACAAGACGCACTTGACGTTGAAATTTCATAGCTGTAAACGAAGAATTAATGAAAATATCGGTTATTGTAGCTGGAAGGCAAAAATATAGGGATGAACCTATCTTACACGAGCGGCTATGGTAGATGCTTTTTCTCCCACCTCAGTAAAACAAAATTAAGATAAAATGTATTTTTTTGCTGGAACTCTTTTGTGCTTAGTGAAAATAATTGCGTATGGATATGCGATAATTCGTGGTTGTCATGGATATGCGCACATTGATACAGATTATGTTAATAGCCAAATAGTTCTAAGGAGAGTGAAGCATTATTTCTTGAAAGGTGCGTGAAAACTGTTTTATGGTAACATTTGAAGCGAGAAATAATTAATTAGCGTTCTAAATATTGCCATTAGACAAAGTTTCCATGATGCTACAGACGACAGTTTTCAACAGGGGAGGTAATTACTATGCGGCGACCATTAAAAAGGAGTTCCATATGGACATTTTATCTTCGCCCGTGGGCAAGATAAGAATTTCTAGCATTGTTAAATTATGGGATCTACTTATCTGAGGTGGGAGAATACATTTTACTTAAACGCATTTAATATTGTGTTTTCGCTGTTAACGGATGTTGGTTATTTTTTCTAGAAAATCTACTAAGAGCTTTTGTATTCGTAATTTGTTGTTTTTTCCTTCAATAATATCAAACGTATATATCGAGGGCTTGGTTTTCCTTGTTAATTATTGTTTCAATTCTTCAAGAAAAAAAACTATCGCGGGCTTTTGTTCCATGCATGAGAGCCACGATTTGCCTTGTCGTCTTCATGAAAGGTTAGTGAAAATTAATTTAAGTCAGTTTCTGACAACTGTCATAATAACTGAATACCATTTTCATTGTTTTATTTTAAGTTAACATGTCACACAAATGATTCACTCCTTGGCTACGGAACGAGTGTTTACATCTACATGCAAAGCTATTGTTTGTGTTTTCGGTGAATTAATCATTGTGATAAAAGTCGGTTTTAAAACGTTTTTTTTTCCTTTTAAGATAATGTCTTATCTATTAAGCAGATCCGTGCTATGGTAAATTCCCAAGTACTTCAGACAGCACTGAGCAAGTCAGAGGCTTTCGTCTTTAAATAATGAGAAAAACCATTTCCACAATTTAACTATTTTTCTAACCGATCAATAATTGCAAAACATTTTTAATAGATGTTGGACCTTACCATATTTAAAAAAAAACTACAACAACAACAACAGCAACAACCAATCTGCGCTTCCATGTCCGAAGCTAAAGTTATAAAAATGTACTTCCAGCTTTTCTAGCGGTTAAGATGCTTTGAAATTAAAACTGAACACGTACGTATACGAATGGAATTTCAGTTTACAGGGAAATGCATGCTTAAACTGAAATTCCGAGCAGAACTTTATAAATCAACTTCAAATTTAATACATATACGTGTATAACAATACGTAAACGTAGTATGACGAATTTATCAATTAGCTTATATAAGTTTTTATGAAATATTGGAAAGTTTGACAACTCTTTAAAGCAACTATTACATTAACAATCGCAATTACTGTCTCTGGCTTTAGCACTGAGCATAAAGTCAAATCTTATATCTGGCTTAGCACTAGCTATAGCACTAAGGATAAACTCAAATCCTATTCCTTTGACTACGTTTGGACGATTTTGCTTACAATACAAAATTCCAATTATATTAATGGAATTAGTTATCAATTAAGGTATCCGAACCATAATCGGTAAACTGTCGATGTGTGGTAACCTTTAATTCAATATGCATCATTTGGAAACATTTTGTGAGTGAAGGTAGTTTAAAGTAATTATTCGGCAAATAGGATTACAAACTAATATTTTATCCCTGACTAATCGAGGACGATAAATCATAACGATTTCAAATGAATTATATAATTTACCAGACGTTAAATGCGGTCGCTCATGATTCGGCACTAAAGAAATAGGTCCTCCAGTTTTGCATTTGAAAACATTTATATTATTATCAGTTTAATGTATGATACCGAAATTACAAAAGACAATTTAAGATAGAAAGATATAATCTACTTTTATTCGAAAGTAAACCAACGCTGATACAGTCAAGATTCTTTTTATAGACACCCGATATCTTTACCACATGGCCACATGGACTGAATCATATTCTGCTTGATATATGACCCTTTATTAAATGCATTGAAAGCATCACGTAAAAATGTCAATCAACCAATCATACGACAGTATTTTGTAAAATTACGTAGTCAACGATTTTTGAAATCGTGGACTCCAAAAACATTATATATTTGAGCATATATCACACTTTAATGAAAGGTTTTAGCTTTAAGTATCTTAGTTGTCAATTTTAACACTCCTGATAATTTGACACACTTTATTTCGTATCTAAAACAAAAGTCGTAAAAAGTGTCTTTTACAATCCACGAGTGATTCCCTTTATTAGATATATGATTTTTAATGGAACAATAAAACACCTTTATAAATATTTTAAAATATTGTAATTAGGCAGGATAATTATTCGTGTTGAAGATTCACGACTTGATAAAATAGATGAAAACATCTTTGAAAGCAATGGATAAACATATACTGAATAAAGCAATGTATATTTTTACAATATGTGAACGCTCCCGGTTGCTCTTTGAATAAATGCCTCTTGATTTCATTGTATTCGAGTTTCGTTATTGCTTGTATCGATTAATTACCCTGACACAACTCATGCCTTTCTTGTATGTTATGTATTTTGGGCAAGTGACCTTTAATTACTCAATAAACTGTTAACTTGACTTGACTTGACTATTAAAACAACTGCATTGAATTGCATCTTGAGCTTACTAAACTTCCGAGAATTATATTAACAAAGTATCTGAATTGAAGAATAAAACAACAACAATGAGGTTTGTTAGATGGAGGATGTACTTAGTAAAATTTTCAGTTTTTTATACTGTTTAACTATACAACATTTTATTGGCCGATTTATGAAATGACATGTTGATACTGATATTATAGTAGTTTTATGTTATACTGATGAAACTCTATCTGGTGTCCATGACAAAAACAACACAATAAACAATATGAAAACTTTCATTCGAATATTATTATCTTAACAACTTATCCATGTGCAACTGTGAAAGAAACTATAAAAAGTGGAAGAATGTAAAATCTTTTAAGAAAATCATTTTAAAGGGTGTTACTAAGATTTAATGTCTAGCTTTAATCTTCATTTTTGTGATACAATCAATCTCAAGATGCATCCGACTTTTGACAGATAAGCTCATATCATAAATACGACATTGATGTATGCTTAGTAATAAAAAATATTTTTGAAACTTACCTGGATTGACGATCAATTGAGCCAAAATACTTCTTACGTTTGCATTTGTGGTCACGTGACTTTTTTTGTTAATCACCGGTGATATTACTGTCATTTAATGTTTTCATTATATCTAGTTCTTAAATAGACTTATGTTTATTATTCAAACAAATACAAATAAAATGCTCGTCTAGAGCTTCATTCGGCGGGAGCACCACATCTAAAACAATGAAAAGAGTCCATCTGATAACAAAACACGTCTAGGGCACTAAGCGCAATGCTTGTGTTTTACGGCAAAATATGTTACAATAAGAAATTGTAAACTTCAGAGGGAAGCTTTCTGAAATCAAACTAAAAACAACAAAAGAGAAACGTGCTCAGAATAACATTCCTCCACATTTCCAAACCAACATTTCCTCATTCATTACAACTATGTTCTCGTCCAATAAATTGCGAGAAGTGTCAAAATCCATACAGCATACGCACATATGTGCCAGTGATATTATATGAAGATATTGTTCTGACAATGAACTGTCTTTATCAAATTTGATTGTTCTCTGATGGTAACAAATGCGTTGCAGTTGAAATGCTGTAATGTTTAAGATCATAAAATATTCAAGCCTATATAATGATTGTCTGAATCGTAAAGGCCTCAAATGACTCATTTCGTGGATTCTGTTTAATTATTATTATTATTATTATTATTATTATTATTATTATGACTATTATTATCATCGTTATTATCGTTATTTTTATTATCGTTATTATCATTATTGTTCCTTTAGACCAAAGTTAAATATAAAATATTTTACCTAAAAGTGATTCAAGAAAGAAAGAAATATGAAAAAAAAAAAAAAAATGATTTTGTTGATGAAACGATTTTAAGTTCGCATACAACTTGGATTGCTTTGCTGAATAATTATAATCAACTGCCGTTTAACATCCTTTTAGGCATATATATATATATATATATATATATATATATATATATATATATATATATATATATATATATATATATATATTGTAATATGATAACTTGTTTATTGATAAATTATGCAGCAAAATGGACAGCAAGGCCTTGAAACGCTGCCATAGCCATTTTATCTTTAATTAAATTGTTTCAAAATAAGGAGATACGAATTCCTAATAATTCCGGTTACTCATGTCGAGTAACCGAGGTTATCAACAAATTAAAATTTATAACTGTGTGGGATAAGTATATTTAGTATGCAATAGTGATTTAGTGGTTCCGGCCTTGTCATAAAATAAATATTAACTATACGAACTGTAAGTGATATAAGCTGTGGTTAAAATAGATTTACTCGCTAATGGTTAATCATGCTGTCATTTCCTTGTTTACTTTTCTTTTTCGATTTATTGACATGTCTGAGACGGATCTTCGCGATATCATACACGAGCTGCGGACGGCCAAGCGCACCAGGTTCGAGACGGCCACGCCGGTAACAGGGACACAGTCCACGTGTACACAGGTGAACACCATGAACGCACCGCCTGCCAGCCACGTGGCTCAGCCGTCAGGAGCACCGACAAGCGCTGCGACATTTAGTGCCACATCATACAGCGACGCGCTACCCATGAGTTATTTGGACGTGCAGGCCGCCCAAAGCCAGAGCCCGGAGTTTACTACGCCCTTGGTGAATCAGGCACATTGTGAGCAAGGTATAACCCCCATAGTTAATGTACCTTTAGAGCAGGATGCAGCCATGTATATGTCGCCAAGCATACACAGCCATTTGGGAGACTCAGTGTCGGCTTCCATTAAATCTAAGATTATTTCTGGTAGCTATGTCGATTTTTAGACCAAGATAAACCCGTAAGCGCTCTAGATGATGTGAAACAATTATCAATAAGCCCGAACGGCGAAATTGCGCTTAGAGCCAAACCAAATACGTCCAAAATATCAAACATTGAACAATGGACCGACGCCTTTGTTGTATATAGCTCTTTATTCTTAACCGCTCACCATAATAAAACCCAAGAGTTGCTGAAATACGGGCGAGATATAAGGCTCGCAGCTAAGAAATTTGCTGGACTTGGCTGGCTCGAATATGACCAGCAATTTAGAATGCGCCTCTCATTTGACCCATTGAGCTTTTCATTTTGTAAAATTGACAATGAGTTGTGGCTTTTGTCTATGGGCCCGTCACTCGCTGTCGTGAATAATGTAGGAAAACAAAATTCCACCAAATGTTTTGATTATTATTACAGGCAATGTTACAACACAGCATGCAAATATCAACACTCTTGCCTGATATGTAACAATCATCACCCTTCTAGGTACTGTGCTTCGAATGGAAGAGGCTATAGTCACAACAGTGGCTCAGCACAGTTCCGTGGCGCAGCCTACCACGCGCGGCCCGCTTTCAACCGCTCCGCCTTTAAGCAGTACTCTCGCTTCCCCCAATCAGGCAGACCACGTTATTGAATATCAAAAGTTAAAATCCCCTGGCTACTCACCTATTGATGTTGAACAATTATCGGTTTTTCTTTTACAATACCCAAATAGAGAGCACGCACAGTTATTAGAAAATGGTTTTAAACATGGTTTCGAGCTAGGATACTATGGAGAGCGGGAATTCTTTGACTCAAAAAATCTTAAGTCCGCTGAAGTTAATCCGGCAATTGTTTTAGATAAAATTAATAAAGAAATTCAAGCAGGCAGAATGGCAGGGCCTTTCACTGAGCTACCCTTTTCAGATCTCCATATTTCGCCATTAGGGCTCGTCCCAAAATCGGACGGAGGACACCGTCTTATTACCCATCTCAGCTTTCCGAGAAAAACCGGTGGTATAAATAGGGGTATTAAAGATGAAATCAAAACTGTGTCGTATACGTCATTCGATAAGGTGGTTGATATGATTTTCGATTTAGGCCCAAATTGCTTATTGGCTAAAAGAGACATAAAATCAGCATTTCGGCTATTGCCTATTAATCCGTGTGATTTTAACTTACTGGGAATGAAAGTACAAGGGGCAATATACAGCGACCTTAATCTTCCGTTCGGTGTCAGCTGCGCCCCTTTCTATTTTGAGGTTTTCTCAACATTTATCCATTGGCTTGTAAAAACATTATCAGGACTACCATCTCTTGACCACTATCTAGACGGGCCCGATGAAACAAACGATTGTGGTATATTACTAAAAACATTTCATACAATTTGCAACGGAATTGGTGTCCCGATAAATGAAGAGAAAAGCGTAGGACCCACAACTGTTTTAATATTCCTTGGCCATGAGATCGACTCTTGCAAAGTTATTATAAGGATCCCACTCGTTAAAATTGAGGAATTGAAGTCCTTGCTGTCACGTTATGTTAACAAGAAAAAAAATCACATTAGGTGATCTTCAGTCATTGGTAGGAAAATTGTGTTTCTTTTGCCAAGCTATTCGCTCGAGTAGAGCTTTTTTACGGCGCTTTTATGACTTTATGTCTGGATTGGAAATTCAATTTTACAAATTAAGGATAACGCAAGGCATGCGCGAAGACTTTATGTGGCTTAGTTTTTTGTCAGAATTTAACGACCTTTGTCCCAATTCTGAAAAGGATTGGTATGAAAATGAAAACTTGCAACTCTTTACCAACAGTGCGGGCAGCGCTGAGTTGGGCTGTGGGTGTTTTTTCAACGGCAAGTGGGCTTTCTTTCAATGGCCCAAGCACTGGATAAAAGATAATGTCATGAAGGACATCACATTTCTCGAAATGGTGCCAGTTGTTTTAGCCGTTTACCTGTGGGCGCCGTTATTGGAAAAAAACACGAATCATTTTTCGTATAGATAATTTAGCGCTAGTCTCTATAATAAACAAGCAAACAGCAAAGTCAAAGCGGGTCATGAAGCTAGTGAGAAGATTTGTTTTGAAATGCATGCAGTTTAATATTTTCTTTAAGGCAATGCACATTGATACACATGCAAACGAAATTGCTGATTCCATTTCACGCAAACAGTGGCAGAGATTCCACCGGCTAGCACCTTTAGCTACTCGCCAAGAACAACTGCCAGAAAATTTTCTGTCGATGATCTCAGAAATGAAAGTAGACGACTAATATCGTTGTCATTGTCAGTTAACACACTGGAGTCATATAATGTAGGGCTTAAAAGGTTTCGGGATTTTCGATTTCTGTATCAATACCCGGATACTTGGCCTCCAGAGGTCGATCATATAGTCATGTTTTTGTCATACCTTTCTTTAGAAAAGCTAACATACAATACCATTAAGCTCTACAAATGTGCGGTCGGATGCCAATGCAAGCTTTTCGGTCACCCAGACGCCACAGAAAATTACATTGTTAATCGTATAATTAATGGCATCCAAAAAGGCAAACCGCCTTCTAGAACAAGGCTGCCTATAACGTTGGGCTTGCTAGAAAAAATAATTGGAGTATTTCCTTTTGTTACCACCAATCATTATGAAAGTCAGTTGTTATCCGCTGCTTTCAGCTAAGCTTTTTTGACTTTTTCCGGGTGGGTGAAATCACTGTTACAAAACAAGAGCTAACAAATAGGGTAGTTGCAATTGATGACGTGTTTTTGGCCTCGCCAGAAAATGCTCTCATTGTGAATATAAGGAGTTCCAAAACAGACCAAACATCCCGGGGCCATAGTATAAAAATCCCGAAGGCTTCTAAGAATACATGCCCTGTGTTGGCCATGAGGCAGTTTATTGCTAGACGGCCCAAAATCAGAGGCCCCTTGCTCTGTCATCTGGATGGCAAACCATTGACACGCGGTCATTTTTCAGCTATATTGAAAAAGTGCCTCTCTACATTAAACATTTAGAATAGGTGCAGCAACAACCGCCGCTTTGGTAGGCTGCCCTGTTGACATTATTAAGGCCGTGGGTCGATGGAAGTCAGAGGCTTATAAATCATACATCAAAACCGGCAACACACAGTCATTGCCCTGTTTAAATTATCGTTTTAATTTAGTGTGTAGTAATAACCGCCGTTCCGTTAGGCTGCACTTCTATCTTGCATGTGAAGAAGTTTAATGGGTTTTAATAGTACATGTATACTGTTTCATTAGAATTCGCAGTACCTATGATTTGATCATTTCTCTCATACCGTTGATTACTTTCAATTGATCGGAAACAATTTTTAAGTTTGTTTGTATATTCTTTCATATTTAGGTTCTCCTAAGCACATATGGGTTGTGGGGTCATCCATCGTCAGGAACGCGTTCATGCATGCGTGGATGTCTGATCCTAACTTGAAAATGGAGTCATGCAAGTTGTGGTGGCAGGGTTACGGGGGCTTAGGCATTAAGAAAATGGAAAGAAAGATTAACCTTCTGAAACGCGTAAACATGTGCCAGCCACTAGCCATGATCATTATACATTGCGGCGGGAATGATATTGGAAGGATAAAAATTTCTGAGTTTATAAAGCATTTTAAGATGCTGGTAGATAATATTGGCAACATCTTACCTGGTACCATAGTTGTGTTCTCGCAAATTTTACCTAGAGTAACATGGCGCTATCTTAAAAATCACATTGCTATGTATAACGCTAAAAGGCGCATGAACAGCTTCTGCAAAAATTACATTTCAAAGAAAGGGGGGTGCTTCTTGGCCCACAATATTTCAACCAAGTATCTATTGCAAGATGGCGTCCATTTAACAGAAGATAGCAACGAGTTATTCAACCAGAATTTGGCAATTTGTATCAGAAACACGCTTAGCTTAACTCACTTTGCCTGAAATATAACAAGTCATATACGAACTGTTGCTTAGTAGAATAATGCTGCTCATATTGAAAGCTACCATCTCGTATCAAGATGCGGGGCTCCCCTTGTGCTGCCGGCCCAAATTTGTTCTTTGGGGAGTTCAGCTCAGATTATCTTCGCTTCACATTGGCGCTCAGCAGCACCTTTTCTATCCAAATCTTAAGCAAATTTATCATTAACCATTTTAAAGTGCTTTCCGAACATTGCTTTTCCGTGACGGAATTCACTTACATTTGCTAAAGAATGAATACTTGTAATTGATAGTTGATACTGATTTGCATATTTGCTGAGCTGAACTAAATTGTATTGTTTAACTGCTGAAATAATTGATTGCTTATTTTCAACCCTGAGTCTTTGGGGTAGGTCGCCATGGAAGACGCCAAAGTTTGGCAGGTGACCAGTTGGCCTTTAATCGGGTCAACATTTTCGGACCATTTTTTTCAAAATTCATTTTGGGTCAAGTGGGCCCAAAATTAGTTTTTTGCGCTATGGCCTTTTGGGCCTAAATAATTTGTGCTGTGGTCAATTTGGCCCAGATATTTATATATGTGAAAGGGGAGTCTCGCCAAATATTCCAAACATTTTAAATGTAAATGAACAAAATTAAATATAATGAAATGGACAGCTAAGTTGTTTTTCTTCGTTTAAGAAATTTAATGTATAACATGGAAATAAAGTTAAGAAAGCGTCGCCTTATTCAGGTTTAGGAAGAGTATGGTGTCAAAATTAAATTGGTTTTGATCAACTTTGTTGATAAGTATATTATAAGTCCTACATAGTAGATACTTTGTCCTTATCAGGATATTCTTAGTAATTCTTAATAATTAGAAAATACTTATATCGTATTCAATAGATATAGTTTGAAGACATAGAGCCCTTGGCATAGGAGCTGGCCCATGATGATAGTTAGTCCTATCTCTTGATAAGGACTTATTTTCGCATAATTGTACAATTGCATCCCCTTTTTATTACTCACCTTCTTCCAACCAAGGAAATTTTTCATAAGGACCTCCATATTATGACGTATCATCTTTACTGCTTTTTTGATATCTCATCTCAGCGTCGTTTGCCTATACAAATATTGTCACCCAGCCACTATTTGTCTAAGTCGCGGATGGTTGGGCAGGTCCGTATCCCATAGTAGTGAATCTATTCTACACCAGAATCAACCGACTGTCCACTATCTTTCCACCGGATAAAGTGATAATATTCATCGTCTTGCTCATTCAGGCGCTTAAGATGCCTTGCAGGCGACAGGGCATGCGGGAATTAAACCATGTGAATGAAGGATCCTGGTGGCGCCACGCGGCTGTAGTTTTTGGATGCGCGCCCATCTCGACCGGGACGACGTCATGCCTTGAAGAACAATGCCCATTTTTAACATACTTCTTACACTGCCTTAAAACCCTTAACTTATCATATCCACAAAAATGTTTGTCTGAACTTGCCTCAAACTTGCACGCAGTTCAAACCTAAAACATGAAGTGCAAACACAACTGGAATTAAATATGTATTCAAACATTAAAATTTTATGACCGAAAACCTATAACTTAACGTGACTACTAAACTTTTATCTTAATGTATCTTCAAACATAGTACTTAGCGTGTCTACAAACCTATCGCTTTATGTGTCTAAAATCTATAACTAAACATTTCTATTACCTCTTAAGTTAACGATCTACGAACCCATATCCTAACATCTCTACAAACCAAAAACGTACGTGCCATCGAAACCATAACTTAACGTGTCTTCAATTGTATAATATACCGTGTCTAGAACCCATTAGCTTAACGGTCTACAAACCTATAACTTTGCGTATAAACCTTGCGTGGTTACCTTAACCCAAACCTAACTACACACCTATATCTAAATGTGTCTACAATAACTATATGAGAAACTACAGAATCAAGCTCAGTAGCCGAAAGTATAAACATAAACCCCATTAAATGGCACAGGGTAAACGTCAAGGACATAGAACACAAAAACAATCACAAACTAGAAACATGACACAACAGCACAAAACTGAACTCACAACACAGTAAAATACACGATATAAAATGTAGGTGTATATACCAAGGAGTGTAAGTTATCGCCTAGGAACAATCAGTAAAATGGACATTTAATGAGGTTCAAAGCATATAAAAAGTTTCACTAACCTTTCACTACGTTAAAATGTTTCTTAATATGTTATGAAAAAGGAAACATTTTTCAATCGAATATAATTACTGAAGACGAGGGTGTAGATTTTGCAATTTTGCCTCTATTAAAGCTTTGCTTAAACGTTATATTAAATTTTGTTACAATATACAACTTGTCGCTAAGTGATTAAATGGCAGGCAGTGCTATTAGGAATATTGCAAAAGATTCCAAAACTATTACCCGTCTTAACTACAGTCTTTTTGCATTTGGAGGGGACTGAAGATAAGTGAGCTACTTACCTCAATGTATTAAAGTAAAACTTCTCGGTAATGTAACCACGACAATTGGCGTTTTCAAAATACAAATAAAAATTATTTTCCCTCTGTTTATTTTTAAAGCAGTTGTTGACAAACCCTTTATCACATATCAAGTTCCCTCAAGTTTAGTCTTGCCCTCGGCGAAATTCTTATGTGACTTATAGTCAGATATTTGTGTAAAACTATCGTAAACCTGACATTTATAGTACACCATCGTAGAATCGTAGCGATACGAGAATGTCCAATTTATGACATTAAGATCCTCGAAAGAAGGCGACGCTTCCGGACTTTCAAGTGCGAATATTATCCAAACATGATCTTGGTGACGAGGCACTTCTGCTTGCGCGCCTCCGAGCAAGAGGTTGTTCAACTATATTTCCTTAACTATTCTAGCACCAAACTCCATTCGGGTGGCCATGCAGTTCACAGTGCTGTATTGGGCAATCATGGTCAATCAACTTTTGTTGGCTGCCATTGACGTTCAAACCCGCCAGTCCCTGTTTCAGAAAAATATTCTTAGGCGAGAGACTTAAATCAATCTTAGTATTAAACTTAGCTTGTAATAAAATCCTGTCGTCTGAAGGATGTCATTTCCAGACCGAGACAGGATATTTCAGACGCTTGAAAACGGTTTCTTATTGTGTAATCAGCGGCTCTATAACTGTGGGAATTTCATAGCTGTGAGAATGTCTTTCTCTGTATTTTTAGTAGGAAGACACCGTCGGAAGAAGTAATGGCAATACTAGTTACGTTCCGATCAGTAATATAATATGTATTTTCATTTTACTACACGTTACTGCCATAATGAAAACCGCAGCGTTATTTATAATAAAAAAATATTGCTTAATAATTAACGCTTTTATTGTACCAATGCAATTATAAACTGCTTTGGATGACCCATGGTTAGAGGCTGGAAATTTGTACCAACATGTTATACTGAACAAACCGAAGAAGATCGATCTTACATGACACTTAAGGGAGTCCGTACCGCTCGTTCCGTAGATATGACCAATTAACGTCGGAAACTTACTTAAATAATTTCAAATAACTTAAATCATTTCCAGGAGAAACACTGCAGTAAAGTGATTTTCTCATTTGTAACTGTCATAGAAGTGATCTTGCAATTTAATTTCAATAATATAAGCAGATGCATCACTTTGCGCTTCGATGAACTTTTTAATGCTAGTGATGTAGGCTTTTACTACCTGTAGCTGGTCGTTTCGATGCCTGGAAGACAAATAGGCTCAACGGAGTGCGTGGAGGCTTAATTTTGGTGATTGTGTCTGAAAGATAATTATTGTTTTAATTAAAAAGGTAACTATGATATTCCAATTTCAGTTTGTGTTTTTCAAAAAACAAAAGAAGATAGAGCGGAAATAATGTTTAAGTTACAACAATGAATGTCATAAAAAAATGTTACACAGACGTAAATATTGAGGAGGTGAGCCGAAAGGGGATTAAGACATAAAAGACTAAAACTTTGAAATTTGTAGTCTGTGGAACATTGGCTTTGTCAAACAAGGTATAGGGGTCAATATTCACAAACGTTTGAACCTAAGTTTGAGACTAAGACTTAGAGAACTGAAGTCTTAAATGCTCCGTCATTCATTTAAATAAAATTAAACGAACGAAAGTAAACTTCAAATTAAGTTTTGTCATTAAAACAAGTTTAATTTCTAAAAAATATGTTAATAGTAAAACATATTTAGATTTTTTAGTATATTGATTGTAAATATGATTCATAACGACTTGAATTTCGGTAATAATACACTTAAAATGATTTTCTTATAATAAAAGAGAGTTTTTAGCCCTATAACATTTTATTCAACGAAGTCATATTGGCAACAAATGGCACACGATTAAGTTAAGTTTTCACTGTGTGGCCAAAATTATCGCTACATTTGAAGATGGACCTTGTTATTTTGTACGAATAGAGAATTGAACGTTATGTTAGGTTTATCTTGCGGTCCTTATGGACATTAAATGTTCAAGCCTATCGCAGCTATTAAATGTTTTATTTTTATTAAACCTCTAAATATTTGATATCTTATATAACGGCAGGCCCCTCGGGAATGTTTTCGCCTCAATCGTTTGTACGCGGAAACAACTTGAGCAATATGAATACATTCTTGTACTATCATGGTGCACATCTCAACACGACTAGTTATATACATTTTGTTTTCTTCTTAAAGATGGGTTACGAATCGAGCACTCCGTCATCCGTATTTCAACTTTGAATGACGTGTATGTTATCACGATGTCCGATTATATATGCGAGTACCGTTGATCCTGCAAGTAAACGTTTAAACTGAGAATTTCCTTGCATTTTGTGTACAAATGAATCCAGCCTAGTAACCAATATCACAACAATGATTGTAGAGACAATTTCGTTGGAAGGCAGTGTTTAAACCGATGGATAAGTGACTCTCGCTCCTTCGATTTCCCGTTTTTATACAATATAGGAAATTTCCTCTTTCAAATTCATTAGAGGCTAGCCACGTAATGATGTTAATGATGAGTTAGAATACTCGCGTCTTTGTTGGGTAATGATGTCTTGCTGACGTTAAATATATGGTATGAGACGTCTTGGAGATCTGTTTAGTGTGTTTCATGTATAGTCTATTAATGAATTGCTGTAACACTGCGAGACAACATAGGGCCATGCCAAATTTATTTCATAATTAGCATCAACTGGTTGGAGAGATTCGGGACCTAACCAAACCATAAAACAACAAAACTGTTGTCATTATACGACTGTACTCCCAGCAGTGCAATTTAAAAGTGTCTGTGTAAATTATGACCATGCGAGTATATTGCTATATTAAAAAGTTGTTTATAGCGAGATTGCTTTTCCGAGCGCCTCTGTTTGGACGTGTTTAAAGTTTCATTATAGCAGATGCCATCAATTTGAGAGAATGTTTTTTCTGTAAACCCTTTGAGCAATTTTCCGAGAAAACGTTTTAACTACTTTGTTCTAAACTGATTGGTAAATATACATTCATTATCATTTCTTTGTTTTGATTTGTATTCAATGTCTTAACGTTTGTGGTTGTTAAAAAAACTTCCTTTATAATTGATCTAAAATGCCACGTTGACAAAGATAAAACGGGGACAATTTATAGGCGGTTTCGAGGGTTTGACGTTTGACGGGGCGCCCTCTACCCCAAGATCTAACAACATAGAAACTGAACGTGGCATGGGGTTTGGAGTTAAGCTACATCAATGCTTTAAATGGTGTAACTTATTTGTTGTTGTTTTATAACAAATGGACTTAACAAGTTCACTTGGACGACTTTAAGGAAAGAGAAGAGAGGTATTGCTGCGTCTTAATCTCTGGATCTGTTACAAATATTTGCAGGCGAGAGAAGGTCAATTTAAAAAACAACAACATTTGTTTATTGTTTAAATTCATAACGTCTCATAATTGTTTCAGTTTTCATTCCGCTGCATATACTTTATCAATCAACAAGTTTTATTGTACTGATTTGCCTCAAAAGAATAGGAACCGGCAGTAGATTGTAATTATTCAGAAAACGTAAGATGATTTGTTTTATTATTTATATCATATTTCTATCTTCTTTAAAACAATATGCTTTTCGATAAAATATGGGTTTTTTTTAATAAATGAAATAAAAACATTAAAGATATCGAGTTGTCAAAAAAGAGGAAATTTAAACAAGGTTGCATAGGTTTAAGATATATTTGGAGATAAACAACTTACCCGTTTATTAGAAAAATAGAAATCTTGTGTTTTAAATGTTTTTGTACATTGAAGCGATATGTTCGAACATTTGCTTTCATACAAACAGACGAAACCAACTGCTCGAACATAAATAGGATGTTAAACATCGTTCAAATATATTTTGAACTGTTTGTCGTCATAACACTTAACACGAATTTCCAGGAAAATTCACGCAAGAATTAACAGGTTAATTAATGATTTGTTAACTCAAATACGCCTCCAAATTTGTCAACAACCTAGCGTGGTATTTACTCTTTACCTGGAAAACGATCTGTCTTCAAGCGAATACCTGACATCGGGGATGATGGATACCCATGAATCACAAAAGAAACTTTAAACTAAAAATCATGTCTGGATCCAATGTTTATCCACAACTGTTTTTCCAACTCGTTCGACCTTCCAAATTGCCATTCAATAAATGGGACCTTCGAAGATTAGTCAAGTATCAATTTAAAGGTGTTTCGTTATTTGATTATTTTGATTATTGATGAATTACTAAAAGTTCATTGAATAATGTTCGTTACAAGTTTTGCACTTAAAAAAGTAGTGAATAATAAACCATACAAAATATCGGAGAACTATTTGTACTACTACTACAACTACAACTACTTCTACTACTAATACCACTAATACAACTAATTCTACTAATACTAATGAAGACAGAATACAAAATGTGAATGCTTCTCTTTGCATGATAACACTTCATTAGTTTTCGATCTTCGATTGGTAATAATTGAAAGTAAGAATTTGGTTACGACCTTAAGGTACATGACCACGTTACTCCGAAAAATATGAATGTCGGCCGATTTCAATGAAACTTGGAACAAACAATCGTCAATGACTCTACTTTAACGAGGTGTATTTTTTTTTTTTGAATCCCGTCTTTTGTTGAATTACAGCGCCACCTAGCGGACACGTGCTATTTGGCGCTAACATTGATTAAACCGTAAAAAAATATAACTTTACGGCTTTTTTTTACAAAAAAAAATCGGAATATAATTTATTGTACGATGAATAAATAATCCTATAATTTTAGTATAAGTATTTAAGAAATAAATAATTAATTCTAAGTTTTATGACAAAAAGGCTTTAATAAGAAATCGCCAAAAACAGATACCCATCGGTGAATTTGACGTATTTATCTCGAAAACGAACTCGGGTAGGGTAAGTTTTTATTTAGTCATAGGAAACGGAACGGAATAATGAATAAAATTATGTAAAAAAATAAAAAAATGACGGTGAGGTTAATTGCTAAAAGATATAAGTAACCTAAGAAAATTGATAGAGTTAGCGTGATTTCTACGCCACCGTCAACGTCAATAATATCGTCATACAATTATGAGATCGCAAGAAATTTATGTAGTTTTTTTAATCAAGGTCATTCAATATAATTATGTATCTTTCAGTCTGATATAAATTTAGACCGGCAACGGGAAAAATGACAGCTTTCGGTGTAACATTTTTTTGGGCAATTTCTAAAAAAAATAATGCGGTAATTCTGCCGAATGAAACATCAGTAAAACCTTGAAATTGTAGTGGTGAATTTGTATCTCAGTTTTTTTCTCAAAATAAATAAAGCCTTAATACCACCTCAACGATGACTTTTAAGACAACATCGTTGGAGGGCAATATTTCACAATTCCAGACTGTAGTTCACAACCGATGATAGATTGAATCCAGTTTTTTTATTTGTCTGCTATTGTCCGATAGTGAAGTTTCTCTTTGCAAAATCATTAAAGGCTAGCCGCGTAATATTGTAAATAATCAGTTAGTTTACGCGCGTCTTTGACGGGTAATGAAGTCTCGCTGACGTTAATGAGTAGCTACGAGACGTCTAGGAGATTTTTCGAGTGTTTACAATATGTGTTGCATTAACGTTTTGTTTGAAACTGAGAAAGCAACGGGGAATACCAAATAACTGTTTAGCGTCAACTGCGTGGACAATTTTGAGATTTAATAAAATAGAAATAAAACACAGATTTCAAACTAAAAGAAATGCATTCATTAAGTTATTTATGTATTATAGCATAAGCAATTCTATTAATAATTCGCGAAAGCATAAGTGCGCGCGCGCAGAAGAGAGAGAGAGAGAGAGAGAGAGAGAGAGAGAGAGAGAGAGAGAGAGAGAGAGCTAAGATTGATATCAATAGTTTGCCAAGGTGTTAAGTCGCGTTTCATTTTACATTAACTGTTGCCATAACCATGAGGACCTGCCGTCAATAAAACGCATGTTTAGTCATAGGAGCTTTTGCCGAAGGAGCTGTCGCCATTTCAATGGTTCGAGGCGCGGCGAAAAAAATACGTCTTAATGATGAAAGTTACTTTAATGGTGAAGACTGTGGAGGCCCGTAATAAAATATTATATTCACTAATAACGCTCATATAATCGGCGTCTAGTGTAGGTCACCTTCGTAACAGAATACAGTACACCAGCGACACTCCTTTACTACTCCGGACTCTTCTCAAGTTTATGACCAGGAGCCTCAGATTATTGGTCATAATTGTTAATTTTGACCGCGAATGTGTTAATTGCTTAAGATAACACACATAAAACACAATTGCATTTAATACTTTCTAGTGTTAGAGCACGTTTTGTCGGGAAAGACGGTAAAACTCCGACTGCCTAATACCGAAATATGTTAAAATATAGTACCAAAAGCTCCATGGCCTAAAGCTCAGCATTTAGAGCCTAGAACTGGAAAAACGTGTACAGTACAGTTTTAACACAGGAGAGTTGTACCCCATGAATCGGTTCTACGCACCTAAAACGTAATGGAACTAAGACGTATTTATTTTTAAAAAGCTAGGGAATAGCACCCGGATCACAAGTACCTCACTCTGTTTCTTCAAGACTGGCATTTAAACAAAATTTAAATATTGATAGAGTCTCTCTGGGGTCAAGCCATAAGGCAGCCATAAGGCGCGGGCAGACCTTGATAAACTCGAATTAACAAACAAACAAAAATCCAAGTGCCTCACAATCGTTCATAAAAGGTTGGTTTTGTTTGTGTTAAATAACAATTCAAATCGGTGTCTTGAGATGTTATTTTTTCAAAAGTAGATTTAATTGAATAGTTTGACAATTAATTAACTGTTTGACAAACAAAGAACAAACATTATGCTCTTCTAAGTATGTCAACTTTTTCTTAAAGGAACAGCCTTTAATTTTACATTCCCAAAATGATAATTCGGTAAAAAAACCCTGAACAACGTTCCATCATCCATTATTGGTTCAGTACATTATAATGAGATAAATTGTTATCTGTGTAATAGATATTGTAAAACTACGACAGAGTTTTATAAATTTATGGATCTTTGTGTTCCGAGTTTTGATGTACACATTTTGCACATGTATAAAACGGCAGAGAGAGAAAGAACTAACATGTAAAAAAAATGCTGTATTTATTTCACCAAGTATAGATATTTGTGTTATCTGTTCGTTTATGAAAAACAAAAATAACGACAACAGAAATGCCGAATGTGTAACGTATGTATTGGGCCTTTTGAAAACGACAACAATGTCACAAAAACTTCGCTAACAACAGTTCGTATAGATCGTTTCCAAAATGCAATACCAAATTGACTTATAATATCACTTGGACAACTTTAGAGGAGAAGGGATGTGGTGGGTTGGGTAGGGCGTTTTAAGTGGAGTTGGTTTTCCGCTGCATCTACTTTATAAATCAACTCTGCATCCGCCAAGAACTTTCGCTGAAAACGCGAGATAAGGACAATTATTTTAAACATTTCAGATTGTTAAGAAGTAATCAATAGAAGGGCTTCGGAACATTTCATGTACGTGTCACTTCTTTTGCGCTCTCTATGATCCACGTATGTGGTATTGAATAAGTTGATAATGACATTCGAGAAAACACTAAAAACGTGAGTAATGCCAAAGTCAATAAAGTCAAATGGTTTTTAGCGAGTTTTTGATAACAACTGTATTGTCGTATTTTGCAACCCATCTAGTAATCATTTTCGCACATGTAATTTACTACTGTTTGATATTTCATCCCAGCGACCTTTGCCTATACATATATTATCACCCCGCCACCATTGTTCTAAGTCATGGATTGATTGGTGGGGGAGATCGGTATCCCATAACAATGAACAAATTCTGCACCATAATTTAGTATCAACAAACTGCCCGGTACTTTTCCACCGGAAATAGTCATTATATTCATCGTCTAGCTCATTCAGACGCTTAAGATGCCCGGCAAGCGCCTGTGCATTTGGGAATTCCTCCACGTGGATGAAGGATCCAGGTGGGGCCACGCGTCTGTAATCATCTGGATGCGCGCCCATGACGACCGGGACGACGTCATGCCTAGAAAAGTACGTGCATGTTTAAACTATTTTAACACTGCATTGACACTCCGTAAAATTGCATCCTTTTATTTGTATCAAATCTTATAAGTAGGTTTCACATTTTTTCTTACTGTGCAAACATACTGGTTACTAAATGTGTATTTAAACGCAAAATTAACGTGACAAGAAATGTGACTAAACTTGTCTTCAAACCTATTACTTAACGCGTCTATAAAGCTATAACTTGACATGATTACAAACCTATTACTAAATATGTCTACAAACCAATAACTGAACGTGACTACAAAACTATATCGTTACGTCTATGCAAATCTCTTACTGGGACACTCAACAAATCTTTATCTTAACATGACTGCAGCTTTTTAATTTAACATGTCTCAATCCTTTAATTGATCGTGACTACAAACATATGACTAAACGTGACTACAAACTTCGAATTTCACTAAACTTGTCTACAAACGTATTTCTTAACGTTTCTTTAAACATAAAACGGAACTTGTCTTCATACTTCTTACATAACGGTTTTCTTTATAAAAACTGTAACTACGTTGCACTTTTCTAAACTGTAAGCAATTGACAAGGAAAGAATCCAATAAAGTTCAATTCCTGAATGCAAAACTTATTATTCTGAATTTCATGACGCAAAACTAATGCAGTATTTCTATCGGGGATATAAACGCAATTGGGGTGTTGAAGAACGCTTGGAGTACTCTTACCAGCCAAACTGCGTTCATACCCCGATATTGACATCAGACATGTAATTTAATCCGTAAATGCTTATTTTTGTTTAATTTCATGGCGTATAGCTTATGAACTCTATACGAAAAAACGTTTTGTTAAAACATTTTATTACAATACACATTTGGTTGCTAAGTGATTAAATGGTAGCTTATTAATAGTTATTGTATATATATTTACAGATATATATTTGGTCTTAATTTTTACAGATGTTTTTTTTTTCATTTGGAAAGGACAGAAATTAAGTGAACTACTTACCTTAATGCATTGAGAAAGAACTTCTCGGTAATATAATCACGACAGTTGGCGTTTTCAAAAGACAAATAAAACTTATATTCCTTCTGTAGATTTTCAAAGCAGTTGTTTCCAAACCCTTTATCGCATCTTAAATTCCCGCAGGAGCCATAAAAGTCCAAGTCCATGTACTGCTGTAGCTCCTTCACATATTCCAATCTTGCGTTTGACGCATAACAGTTTGACACAAATATTGCTGCTAGTTTAGTCTTGCCCTGAGCGTAATTTTTATCCGACTTATAGTTAGATATCTGAGTAAAATTATCATAAACTTGAAATTTATCGTACGGAGTCACCATCGTAGAGTCGTAGCGATACGTGGCTGTCCAGTTTATGACGTCATTCAGACCCTCGTAAGAAGGCGACGCTTCCGGACTTTCCAGCGCGAACATGATCCAAACCTGATCTGAATGACGGGGCACTTCTGCTTGCGCATCTTGGAGCAAGCGGCTGTACAGCTCTATTTCCTTAAATATTCTAGCGTCAAACACTTCTCCATTCGGATGGCCATGAAGTTCACAGTGTTGTACAGGGCAGTCATGGTCATTAAACGCTTGTTTACCGCCTTTGACGTTCCAGCCCGCCAGTCCCTGTTCCAGAAGAATCCTCTTAGGCGAGAGACTTAAGTCAATCTTAGGATTAAACTTAGCTTGCAATAAAATCCTGTCGTCTGACGGATGTACTTTCCAGAGCGAGACAGGATCTTTTAGACGCTTAACAACGGTAAATGACTTATTGCTTAATAAGCGGCTCTCAAACTGTGGGAACTTCATTGCCGTGACAATATTGTTCTGTGCTTCATAAAACGAGGGTACAATCTGAAGAATTACTGTCAATACAAGAAAAATTCCGATCAGTAATATAAACTGTCTTTTGAATTTACTGCATCGTACTGCCATAATGGAAACTGTAGCGTTGTTAACACCAATAGTCCGATATTTGCTTAATAACTAACACATTCGTGGTACCAATATTATTCTTAACTGTTTGGGATGTCCCTTGTTTAGAGACTGGGAATCTGTAGCAAAATGAAATACTGAACAAACCGAGGCAGATCGATCTTACATGACACTTTAGGGAGTCCGTACCGCTCGTTTTGTAGTTACGACCAATTTAGACGAAATGATTTCCTGAATAATTTCAAATAACTTAAATCATTTGCGAAAGAAACACCGCAGTAAAGTGATTTCCCCTCCTGTGACTGTCATAAAAGCTCTCAAGCCGTGTGTCAAAATGAATTCCATAATATGAACAGATGCATCACTTTCCAGCTTTCGATGGAATTTAAAGGCCGCTGCTGTAGGCTTTCACTTCCAGTAGCTGGTGGTTTTGTCGCCCTGAAGACAGATAGGCACAATATAGCGTTTGACAGCTTAATTTTGGTGATGCTCACTGAAAGTTAAATATTGTTTTTATTAAAAAGCCAGCATATTGATAATTCCCTTCCAATTATGCAGTGTATGTATTTACTCTTAAGGTAATACTAATAGCGTTTTTGTTTGTATTAAACTGTTTTCGGTTTTATATCGGTTTCACGAACTGTGTATTTGTTGTTACAGTATCAAATAAAACCAAAACCAATTTTATCGTTTTCTTAACGAAAATCGAAACCGGTTGTTGAAACTATCAAAACCCCTACCGGGGGCGAATTCGGTTTCGAAACTGCCGAAACATTGAAAGCAACACTGGACATGGTTTGGTATCAAGAAAAACGCTCTTATGATGTTGGCACACATAATATAGTAATATAGGTAAACGGGCATAATATCGCGGTGTTAAAGAGTTTGGAAGTCTAAACGCAGGGAATATATTAAAATCCTGGTGGTAAGGTGTAAGACCAAAAATAAGATCTGAGAAAATGTTTAAGTACCAGCGATGTCATGTTAAACGTAACACAGCCGAATAAAGAGGATATAAAATTAACGAGACTTAGACTTCGAAATGTTCAAACTGCGTGACGTAGGCTGTGTCAAAAAGTCCAGGGTCTATATTCACAAACGTCATTAACTTGAATGGAGACTCAGACTCGGAAATCAAGGCATATATTCACAAACTTCTCGACTTTGAGTCAAGGGACTCAGGTTCAGAAAAATTCAGAATTCTTAATTGCTTAACAATATAACTTATTCTGACCAACGGTTTATGCATTATTGCAGAACTTTTTTTTTAATAGACACAGCAATATTTAAAAACGGGCCATGATTTCCTAATGTTTCAAAATATATATAAAAATGACTTATTATTACAAAATATTAATCGGTTTATTCGTTACAGGAACAGCGATTTCTTTCCATCTAAGCTGGAGAAATAGCATTTTTGCAACAAAATTAAAGTTATGCTTTTTGAGACTGTATCTCAAAGTCAGACTTTTGAGTCTAAGCCTGAAACACAAAATCAATACATTAATTAATATATATCTAGGAATAAAGATATGTAACTATATAAATATATGCTATTTGTGTTAGTTTTACTTACTTGTATGAATACACATACATATAGCAACTGGCGGATCCTCAATTGAACTTGTAAATCCAAGTTTGAAAATAAATTATTTTTCAATTACGTTTTTTGGCAGAAGAGAGCACTTTCTGTTAAGTTTTAAATCTTTATTAACGATACAGTTATTATTCGATGTCTGGCCCAATACAACAAGTACGACGCACTTTAACAAATCAACTGATAACAAACATATAGCTATTGAGATAAGGAGAGTTCAGAATTAAATAGTGATACGAGTGAAACGCATTTAGACTTTACGACACATCGATTGTAAGTCTGGTTCTTAACTGTTTTAAATCGCGTCATAAAACAATAGAAAATGAGTTTATACAGGAAAGTTTAAGAACGTATCATAGCATTCCCGGCATATTTCTGTCCAAAAACCTCTTCAAGCCGTCTTTATTACAAGGCAATCAACAAAGTCATATTGGCAGCAATGAGAAACGACAAGAGTTAAATGTTCCCCTGTGCGGCTTAATATTTACCATTCGAGTTGAAGATCAACCTTGTTCTTTGATCTAGTTAGGTACGAGTATCGTATTACTTGCATAAGTTATTGTTTAACTGTGGTCGTTACGAAAAATAAACGTTTAAGCCTAGCGATCTAGTCGAATATTAATTTTAATAAAATCTATGAAATGAATGATAACATATATAATGGTTGAAATCATTTTTGTTTATCGTCAAAGCACGCCTCTTTAAATTCAGCATATTTCATGTACTGGAGCAATATGAATACTTTGTTTTGACGTTTCAACGTGTCTAGTTTTTGACATATTGCTTTTCCTCATTTTCATAAAGCATAAGGTGACACTCGTATTCATAGTAAGTACATGTAAAACAAACATGAACTTTGAATGTACACCGTCAACTTCTTACTAAATAATGCATTTAAGGAACATATAAACACTTTTAATAATATTATAATCGTGTATAGAATAGCTGAAAACGCAAAAAATATGAAATGATTGGAGAGAGCTTAAAGATGTACTGCGATATACTATGGTCTCATAAGGTAGCAATACCGTGTTTTCTGCACATTTCTTTTAAATTAAACTCGGTATCCTTCGTAAGCATCCTTGTTTTCGACATGTGTTCATCCTTTTTGGTACAACAAAACAGTTGTGTTTAATGTGTTAATCTTATTTGCGAGTAATAGTGCATCTTTAAATACGTTTTCATCAAATTAAGTCTTGGATTAAATTTTTCTTATGCTTATTTTACTTTTTGTGTTTTCGTTGTGTTTTTTTTCAGGGAAATCTACTAACGTTCTGTCTTAAATGCATTAATGTGAAAATGGCGTTGTTGTTGTCATTAAAAGGTTTTTAACAGTAATTAAACTATTAATGGCAACTACATAGCGGTTCAACCATTACGTATACGTGTAGTAAAGCTAGTATGCATTATGTTACAAGCCTCAGTTATATTCTCCTTTTAAGGTTTTGAGGCGTGACTTGTACAGGACGATGGCATTAAAGAGAACACAGGCGTTACATGATGGATGGATTCTTCAGCAGGATAATGCACCAGCGCATAGATCGGAGGAGGCCCAGACTTTCGCGACATTCCAGCTTGAAGCGGAGATCCTTCCCCACCCCCCCTTATTCGCCGGATCTAGCACCATGCGATTTTGTCCTATTTCCGAAACTTAAATGTGATATGAAAGGCAAACACTTCAATGACTTTCAGGAACTACAGAGTGAAGCTCAGACACGCCTGTATTCTTACAAGTCAGAGTGGTTCAATGACATTTACCGACAGTGGGTTGCGAGACATCGACGTTGTATTGCGGCAAACGGCTCTTACTTTGAACAGTTATGACGTTGACGTCAGATTCTGACATTTGAACTGCGGAGGCTATACTGACCTCATGTAGATGAAAAATCTGTAGTTTATTTTATATTGTATGCATCAGTTTGAACTTTTATATATTATTAACAGCTGAAATAGATTTTATAGCGAACTGACGTTCGTTGAAAAATGTTTAAATGTGTTCATTTTATTAAGCAATTCAACGAACTTCTGGCTATACCCTCCTATGTGCTTTGTTTGAGCATTGCGTCATCCGGATATGACGTGTACGAAAGCACGACGAGCCGTGAATAATACGAGTATAAAGGAGTCGGCAAGTTAACATTTAAACTGAAAGTTTGCAAACGACTCACATGCTCAACTGCACCTTTAACATCTTAGTGTAGCTCCATGAACAAGTCGACAGTACGTATATTCTAAACTATTACTTATAACTTTGAAGATAAGCCCTGGATTTGATGTCGAAGTCAGATATCGTTGAGCTCTTATACGTTTATGAAGAAATGTTGGAAACATTAACAACTTTTACATATCAACGGTTTTGGGGAATATTACAGGGTTTATTAAATGCCTTTTTTAATGGATTGTTCTTTCCAATTGTGGCAAATCAATAGGAATGTTCCATCTAAGATACTGGCGGCTGGAACCCTTCAACAAATGTTGATATATTCTCAAATACTGTCCTTTAAATTCTTGAGTTTGGAAGACTTTTCTAACACAATTTAACAAAAGGCTGTAGCGTGATTGGTTGATTGACATTATCACGTGAAACTACCAATGCATTCAACAAAGGTTTAAATATCCGTCAGCGTATGAACAATTCTAAGCGGTCTCTTTTCCGATTTTTTTTTACTCTACCGGTGTGTGTTGGTTTCCGACTAAAACCAGGAATAATAGTATTTTAATTATATTTTTCTTCAATGTCGGCATCAAAAACTGAAGTAATTATAATATATTCGTTTTCAGATTGGAGCCAAAAAATGAGCGAGTCCCTTTAATGTCAAATTGAAATTCCCGTTTCTGGCTTTATCACAAAAGATAAAAACAAAATCAGTTCAGGTATTCGATCAATATTTGGTGAATGGTCGATGCGTTCTCTAAATAATATTTGTATAATATGGAAACATTTTATGAGTGAGGCTTAGAATATTGAACCAATTGCTTTACAAAGTAATATTGCAGTACTGACTTTTCGTATCGGAGGCTTTTACGCGCGAAATATTTACATGGCAATGTAGTGGTCGTCTAATAAACTTATTCGTTTTCAAGAAGCATGACGATTTGAAATGAATTCTATGGGAGTAACCAGACAATAATAGTCCTCCGGGCAATTAAACAATCCGTTCACTCTTGGGTCAGGGGTCCAACGTGTTTGTGTTTTCCTAATTTTAAGTGAGGGTAATGAGTGATGTGGATTAAAATGGCGATGTTCGAAGGGATTTGTGTGTTTTGGGAGAATATTTTAACCTGGTAAGTAAGTTTTATCACTTTTCTCGCAAAATAAATACGCTTACTCGGAGGCCACACGTGTAAGCTTCTCTCAGTTTTTAACCTTTGTTTCTAGAGGCCTGAACAAAAAACAATATTGAATGCATGAGCTCAACGATTGCTTGTTTACAAAGTTAAAAATTGAGTGACTTGAAACTGTCGTCAAAAGTCACCATTATTGTATATATTTTAGTTATTTTTCACTTATTTACACACATTTATGCATCTTATTTTTCTTTTCGACGGCTGGTGCACTTACGGCCGATTGTTTATGTTTAAACAACTTTTATGTTGGGCGAGAAAGTTTTATGCTGTTTTGTGTGATGCTGAATCAAAAAGTGTAAATAAGTCACGAGCTGTAAGACATGTAATTATTTATACCAAAATGCAATGTGTTACCCAATAAGAACCTACCGCGTATTATCAAATACACTTGTATACTATCCTATCAATTCATTTATGTGCTCATTAAATACGACTCTTCATGTCAATGTAAGAACTCTTATGTAGCACGAACGTCTCGCAATACGGCAAATACAATGAATGCAAACATTATCAGTCTGATACTAATTTACCATGAAAATCACGAAAATACGTTTTAAAACAGTGGTTATCTATCCCCCCCAACACTGGCAGTTAGGATGTACTTAATTGTTTTACCGTTTTATCTTTATCAATTATTTACCATAAGAGTGTCAGTCTCCTGTCATTCAATAATTTTAAAAATGGATGTGCAATCAATCCTTAAATATACGTATTGTATGCTTTGTCATGTTGTGACATGAGACATGAAAATAAAACTCCTTTATTCCTTTATATATTCATGAGGCAGATATATTTTTATTTAGAGGAAGAATACCCTATCAGTTTGTAAACGCATGTCTTCGACTCAGATCAGAAACATACTTAATATTGTCATAAGTCAGATATAGTATTTGTATTTTGGTAGAATACCTTATAAGTTTTAAAATTAATATTTAGCACAGATCAATAAAAATTGACATGAATCAGTATATCACCCCGCTCGAAATTACCACAACTTCACTAATGCAAAAAAATCATTGAACTTCAATCGTTAGACATGCTATAAATAACACAAATAAAGCAACGTATATTTGTACAACAAATATACAATTCTAACGCTACAGATATGCTTTTCTTTAAAAGAATGCGCCTTGTTTACATTGCATTCGAGTTGTATTTTGTTTCATAAAATCAATTGCATCGTAACCTTACTTAACTTCCCTAAAGTTGTATAAATAAAGAGTATGAATTGAAAACAATGAGAATTATTTAAAGGAGCATGTGCTTTATTCAAAGCTTTTTTGAAAAATGAGTTTTTTTTATACAAAATACAAAATGCTATGATAATTAAGTACTAAAATATAATCCTATAATGCTAGTATGGCACTCTATGTAGTGTCCATGTAAAAAACAACAACATAAAAACCTGTTCATTTTCATTGGTGATAAAACAAGATATTTCAACAAATAATTCAAGTACACATTTAAAAAGCCTACTCAAATAACGTGAGCAATTTACAGTGTAAAAGGGGACTCTTCTTTAGGGTGTTAATAAGATTCATTTAAATTTTAATTGTTTATACTTCAATCTATGTCTCTGGGATAAAATCGATTATTAATTTATACTTACTTTAAAAATAAACTATGTTTGAAATCAGTACGATGTACAAACCTGTATAATTATTGGAAATCAAAATAAGATTTATAACTCACCTTCGCAAATGGCATTCCATATAAGGAAAATATCCACAGATGTAGTGTTATTCCAACTATAAATGAGCTCAGGTGTAAAACGCTGAAGTTTTATAAAAATATCGGCGTTTATCATAGTCCCGGCCGTAATCGGAGATACACCGGCGTTTGACAATGTTTACGTATGTACTTCAGATAAGAGAAAATTGCTGATAACAAAAATCTCTGTCGAACGGCAATATCTTAAAGCCCCATTCTCGGATTTGGAAGTTCATTTGTTAAAATTTAGGAGTGAATAAAGTAAAAAAGGGATCTTGAACAATTCTTATTTTCCGATTACCTATAGCAAAAAGTCAGTAAAAAGCGATCAATGAAAGGTGTTTGCCTGTTTATTCCAACAACTTCAACAGTTTTCAATACATTAACAATAAACATTATAATGCTGCCAATTTTCGTTTTTAAGTTGGCAATTTTGTTTATGTCTTACATCAAACTGTCTCACAGGAACTATTTACCATTTGGTGATGGACAAGGCCACTCACTGTACCCGGAGTAAATTTTCGAATATACTTTTATATCATCATCATATGTTTGTTTTAACCTGTCACCATGGTGATGTTTTGGGGAGGATTTTGTTCAGTTTTTTCTTTACTTTTAAATACTTAAAAAGGCAAATTATTGAAGTTTGAAGGTAAATAAGGAGGCGATTTTTTATTCTCAATTTGAAAAAAACAAAAACAAAAAAAACCTATAAAATAATACTCATTGTTTCAATCATACCTTTGTGGTCAACATTTGTTTTGTCTTTCAATAAGGCATTCTTTTCAAGTTTTTCAATACATATTTTTCAGTAAATTAGCAGTCAGCAGTTAGCAATTATTGATTTAAATCATGTGAAGCGATATATTTAAGCAGTGGCTGGCAAATTAGGAATGTTGTTCACACAATAACATGTAGGCCACTTAAAAGTTTAAAGTTTGTCAGTATGTGCATACAAAAATAAAATACGTAGCATCAAACCATTTTTTGTTGTAAGTACATATTAACATTGAGTAAACCATTATTTGAATTCATTCTGGAATCTCTTCAGATGAGAGACATTTTCAATGAATGTCTTCGTTAACTCGCAGTTTTAACTATCTCTGACGGTTAAACACTATAAACAGTACATTGCAACCGATCCGACAGAATGTACATTTAAAGCATTAACGCATCCAATAATCCATTTGATCGTTTTAGGCCAATATCATATTACTTTTTAAAAGATAACATTTCAAAGCTTTGGTCAATCAATACTTCACTTTAAAGGGAACTGTTTAAGCAGATGTTATTGAATATTAACTTCCTCAATCTGATTAAAATCATATGCTTTATACACCGGGCTTCGCGCTAGCTAAAGAGATCGAACTCTTTAGTCATATTGTCATATTTTCGTATGTTTATGTTTAATGGCACTTAAGGACAATATTGATTTATCATTGTTGAAGATTAATACGCACGATTTTAAAGTCTAATTTTCGATAATAAACAGCATATTCTGAGAGAGTAAAAACTGTTAGTAGTTGTAGTAGTAGTAGTAGTAGTAGTAGTAGTAGAAGGAGTAATAGTGGTAGTAGTGATAGTAGTAGTGATAGTAGTTGTAGTAGTAGTAGTAGTAGTAGTAGTACTAGTAGTAGTAGTAGTAGTAGTTGTAGTAGTAGTAGTAGTAGTAGTAGTAGTAGTAGTAGTAGTAGTAGTAGTAGTAGTAGTAGTAGTAGTAGTAGTAGTAGTAGAAGTACTAGTAGTATTAGTAGTTGTAGCTGTAGTAGTAATAGTAGTGGTAGTAGTAGTAGTAGTAGTAGTAGTAGTAGTAGTAGTAGTAGTAGTAGTAGTAGTAGTAGTAGTAGTAGTAGCAGCAGCAGCAGTAGTAGTAGTAGTAGTAGTAGTAGTAGTAGTAGTAGTAGTAGTAGTAGCAGTAGCAGCAGCAGCAGCAGCAGCAGCAGCAGCAGCAGCAGCAGCAGCAGCAGCAGTAGTAGTAGTAGTAGTAGTAGTAGCAGCAGTAGTAGTAGTAGTAGTAGTAGTAGTAGTAGTAGTAGTAGTAGTAGTAGTAGTAGTAGTAGTAGTAGTAGTAGTAGTAGTAGTAGTAGCAGCAGCAGTAGTAGTAGTAGTATTTGTAGTAGTAGTAGTAGTAGTAGTAGTAGTAGTAGTAGTAGTAGTAGTAGTAGCAGCGACAGCGGCAGCGGCAGCGGTAGCGGCAGCGGCAGCGGCAGCGGCAGCGGTAGCGGTAGCAGTAGTGGTAGCAGTGGAAGTGATGTTGGTGGTGGCGGGAGTTATGATGGTGGCGGTCGTAGAAGTAGAAGTGGTAGTGGTAGTAGTGTTGTTGGTGCTGCTGCTGTTGCTGCTAGTACTCGTGGTGAAGCTGGTAGTGGCGGTGGAGATGCGTTATGCGTTTAACTTGAAACATATTCATGTTACAATAATGTAATGAAAAAAAACAAGGCCAAGCTTTCTAAATTAAATAAACAAACTGAGAGCCCTCCGCAGCAGTATCTCATTTCCAAAAGCTACTATAAATCATTTATTTGGCCATAACTACTATTTTCTGGTTCAGAAAATGATGAGAAGTGTCAAAATCCATAAGGCAGACGCACCTATGTGCCAGTGAAATTATACATCTCTGTCATTCCGACTATGAACAGATTGAATTATTTTATAAATAATTGATTGCCTTTTAGGGAAACAAATAGCTTTTTCGGAAATATGTCTTTATGAAAATTGATTGTTCTAAGAATGTTGCAAATGGCATTGCAGTTGAAATGTTAAAATTCTTGAATATATAAATTATTCATGCCTTTATTTATAATGATTATCTGATTCGTAAAGTCCTAAATCTATTTTCGTTTCTGTTTCATCAAGTGAATACTCCATTTTGATGATAACTGCATGAAAAGTGTTTCTAAAGACCGTGGTGTGTCTGAATGCTTTTTTGTACCTGCTCAAAGTTTGCACCTTTTCCTGGGTGAAAAATTAACATCGGGTGCAATTTGTGGTTGTGTTTGAAATCGAATCAATTCTTACTATCAATTCCCGGAAACAGACCAATGATCGATGAATAATGAAATAATATCATGCAAACAGATTCTGTTTCAATTTGCATTTCTGGCCTTATTATTTTACATTGCATAACTATGAATGCCACGGTGTGTCATTAATATTCAGCTGACTTTATTACATTCATTTCTTAGTATTTTAAAATATAGAATTAATTTTAGAAAAGGAAATCAAATTATCGGAAATCTCTTAGGATACAATTTAAATAATCGATTTTGACAAGACCTCTACCGGTGTGTGTATACCACGTGATATATTGCGTCATAAATGCTACGTCGGAAGGCAACATTTTGCTCCGAAAGAAGACTTTAAACAAAGATAACTTATCTATTTCTTCACCATTTTAAATGAAACATAACGCAGTATATGCCGATTACGGAGCCCCGCTTTCGGTCTTTACCAGAGTTTGATTGAAAGTTTAGTTTCTTAATTGTTTCGACAAACCTTTTCACAAAACGGCCGTTTGACGGAGCACTGTCAAAACATTTTTTTTGGAAATCGGTTTGTCGAAGTGTTTGAAGAAACTCATCACCTTTTCAAACTCTGGTAATATACCGAAGGCGGGGCTCATTTAGCGGCAAAGACTGTCCTTTGTTTAATTTAAAACGGTGAAGAAAAAGAAAAGTTATCTCTTATCTATGTCTTCATTTTAAGTAAAATGTTGCCTTCTGACGTAGCATATATATGACGTAATATATCACGTATTATACACACAGTGCTATCGATACTCGTGAATGTTGTTGTTATCGTCTGATTTTCGATTATAATCACTTATATGTGGCTTATTAATAGAAACACATTAAAAGGTAAAATACTTTTTATTTTATTGTCTGCCGTCAGAACGATTTGCAAATGCACTGAGGATTTTTTTTCTACAAGTAAATCCAAGTTTTAATGAGTTACTCGAACCGTATGGTGTTCGACGATATGTGTCATTTAAATAATGGTTAAGGCGATATCCGCGAAATAAGATCGTTATGCTCTGTGTAACAACCAAGCTATTCAAATAATTTGCGACATTCCATTCGGAGCTCCTCGGCCATTTTTATCGAAAACAACCTCGGATGCCAGTACATCAGTAGAAGTAGTTCGTTATTTTTTTTTAATTTCATCATTAAATATATGTTGTGTTTACGCTTGTATTTATTGATCTAAGTTTAAATTAATTGCCAGAGAAGTGAATTATTGCAAACATAATTAGGATTCCCAAGAGTAAAGTCATAAAGTTTAACTGTTAAATTGAAACTACTACGCGATCTACATGCATCGGACTTAAACATACCGATGTCTGAGTGTGTAAACCGTCCAAATACATCCGAGGTTGTTTTCGATAAAAATGGCAGAGGACTTCTGAATGGCGACATTCGATTTTAAAATTGCGAATGTCGTTAATCTATGTCCGTGAATTTAGCAGTCTAGCAATTTGGCAGTGTAAAAACGCAGCAAGACAGCCTGGAAAAAAAATGATAAAATATTGAGTGTTTTTCATAAATCAACATCATGAATCGATAATCAATAATTGTCTAAAATGTCAACAAGTAGTTAAACGGCCTAGAAGCCTAGCGGCCAAGCATTTTATATGCGTTTTCTTCGAAAACAATGATAAATTGATGGATTTTATTAACAAAAATCGACACCCTTTAGCGAATATCGTCATTTCCCTCAAAACTCGATTCAGCAGCCTAAAAAGATTATTTCAAAGCTGTTATTTATGCGTTTTCTTGAAAAAAAAGGATAAATTATAGAGTTTTATTTATAAAAATAACATCCTGAAGCGATTACCAACAATTTTCTAAAAAGTCAATGAAGCAGTTCAGCGGCCTCAGAGCCTTCGATAGAAATGTAAAAAATGCGAAATTCCGTCCATATAAAAATCACACCTGTAAACGTCGT